>NC_056741.1:880232719-880367719 GCF_019279795.1 Protopterus annectens
ATGAGGAAACCTAATAATATCTGAAGGTATTCAGCTTTACCCTCCAGTATGGCAGGTCTGCAGCTGTTCCTCAGCTGACAGAAGATGGTTAACCTGTCCCTCTCATGTACATGTCCCAAGCTTTGTGTCTTTGCATAGGTAATATCCACCAACAGGAAACTAATTTTACGTGGAACTACTTGCAAAGAGCAGATGTGTACAATTACTTGGCCTTTATCCAATACTTGAAGGGGCCAGGAGAAAGGACTTTTAATTTAATGATGTAGGTGTCCAAATATTTGTCCAAAAAATCTTCTTGGAGCAGAATTAGTTAACACTCGATCTATCTAGGCAGTACAGGTTCATCAAGTTACTTCTTAACAACATAACTACTGCCACTTTCCAGTTGCTTAGAACCTGTAATTGTATTTCCTAAGTAGGTCTATGGACAATGGGGAGGAAAACTATCTCACAAGGAAACACTTAGCTGTGCAGTTTGTTTTATTAAGTCAGGAAACCATAATTCATACACTGCATATCAAATTTTAATTCAACAATAGTAACACTGTATCTCACTGGTTGTACATATATTTACTTATGTATAATGCCAAATATGAAATGCACACACACACACACACACACACACACACACACACACACACACACACACACACACACACACACACACAGATGCATGTTTTACATTTTTTAGATCCCCCTCCTCAGACTTAGTAATGTGGTCCTCCATCACAGCCCAACTTGCCAACTTGGCTGTCTCACTCAAAGTGACTTGGTTGCAAGCCTGATCCTCGATTTAAAACTTCAACAAACATTAGTAAAAAAGAGAAGCGCTTTCACGGAAAACAAACCTGCTTCTTCAGACCATATAGTAAGTTACACAAACCACTCACATATATATATAAAATTTTCAAAAAGAGCTTACCTTTTTTACTGAAGTTTATTAAAGTTTTAAGCCGTGGTATTCGGAGATCTAGTTTTTCTTTTTCATTTCACTGTTTGGTGGTGTTCTGGCCTTTATTTGACTACCTGACTGTTTGTCTGGAGTGTTTGTTTTGGTGCAGCAGTCAGGACATGGCGGAAGGTTTTGATTTAGAACTGAGTTATAACCCTGGAATTAGTGCACAGGCAGGTACAGATCGGTTGCAATGTATTTTATTCATCGATTCTAACCCACAATTAAATACAATACAAAGAGCTGGAGGGTAAACTATTTAAATATAAACGTTTGCAATGGTGGAGGCTTCATTTGGAAGCAGCTACTCATCATAAGGCAATTCCACCGGGCCTATGTGTCTTAAAAATGCCTACTTATGGCACTCAGTACCCGGATTTACTCAAACACTGGCAGTCATTAAATCTTCAGGTGAGCATTGATTATATACGGTTACTCATTAAGTATTTTTTATCTATTGAATCATCATTATTAAAGGAGATTTGGACTTTACAGTCTAAGATTGTGAATAAATTCACATTGAATATTTATAGAACTAGTTTGGATGATTTATATGAACAAGTGGCTATGTATGAAAAACAGCTGCAAGCCACTAAGATTATGAAACTTCAACGGGATTTATGAGATTTCAAGAGTGGAAATGTTTTCTGTTGGACTAACACTGTTATTGTACAAACAGAGGATGCCTCTACTCGAGCATCTATGAATTTGGGCAATGGTAATGCCATTAGAGAGTCTGCTCCTGTGACTCCATTTACTTCTGCTTCATAAAGTAATACAGTCACTGCCTCTTTTTCACTTTCAGCCCCTTTACCCACAGACAGGGACTACAACAGAGGACGCTCGAAGAGTCGAGTGTGAAAGGGGCATGTGCAGTGGATTGACCATCCAGGGAGAAAATTGGGGATGGTAACTCGCAACATGCTACAAAAATCAGGTGGGGTAGCTTTCAATATTTCTTCCTTTAAACTGACTGATGAACAGATTGCAGTTTTGAACAAAGGCTTGAATTACATCCCTAGCATGGCTTCTGATCTAACTGATATACTGGTAAACTTGAGTTTGTTTGCACGAAACATCTTTCTTTTCTTACTGTATCCACAAGTGGAAGATGTTCACTTTGATATCTTTATGAAACCCAGTACTTTTAATCCTGTGATACATCCTCAACTTGGGGCTTTTATAGGCTTGTGTGAGAATGAGATTAGACAGCATTTAGCAGTTGGATACAAAATTCTTACAATTTGACTTCAGAGCAACAAAAACTTAGTATGAGCTATGAGCTATGTTCAATTTCCTACCTTGTCATATGGCCGTATAATAAAGAATGAGGAGTGGTTGTGATGGACAAGGAATTCTATTTAAACAGCATGTCTGAAATGTTGTCATATGACAGTGTCATATATTTGCAAATTAACAAGGGTTTTGTTACAAGTGTTATTCACAGAGTACACTTTTAATATATGATTTGTTGATAGACGGCTCTATTGAGCAAGTATTGTTTGAATACTTTACAGTGGAACATTCTGTGACCCAGATTTTATATGAACTGCCTATGGTCCACAAAGATGTCCATAAACCACCCATGCATCCAATTGTGTCCAGCAGGGGATGGGTTACAGAGCCACTTTCAATTTTTGTTGAAAAAAATATGGAAAGTGTTGGACAATATTGACAGTGTGTTATTAAGAATTTTTTGAATGATTTATGCCAGTGGTATCAATCATATCCTAAGAATAATGATGTGCATTTAGTGATGCTTAATGTGATGTCTTTCTTCACTGTTATTCCTAATGATTTAGGTGTACAGAATGTGAGGGTATATTTAAAGTAAGAACATTGATTTCACTGTTGGGAAGATAAATCTGATTTGTGTTTTAATTTATTTGATTTTAGAAAACAATGTTTTTATATTTCACAATGAGTTTTTTCTCCAAAGAGTTGGCATTGTTATGGGGATGGCTTGTGCCATTAGCTACACCAACCATCTTTTAGCTCACTGGGAGTAAAGTTCACATTTTCAACAATAACCCTTATAAACAGTATTTCACTTTTTACAGGAGTCTTGTGGATGATGTGGTTTTTGTATGGACTGGCAGTTTAGATGAATCGAATAGTTTTCTAAATTACTTTCACGGTACCTTGACATTTCTGAAGTTCAGCAATTGTGTTTTTGATAAATCTATAGAAGTTTTAGATGTGTGTATTAAAACTGATGAAGGTAAATGATTTAACACAGGGATTTATAGAATATCATGTAGAAAGAATGCTTTATTACATAAAACCAGTATGCACCCTGGTCATATGACTAGGAATGTCCTTAAGAGACAGTTTTTAAGAGCCATGCGAATCCACAATGACAATGTGGCATTGCAAGTTAATTTGAGTAACAAGAACATGGATTTCTTAGAACAGGGTATACTGTAAGTGATGTAGACAAGAGTCTAGCAGAGGCATGGTCTGTTCGAGATATGGTGGGGGAGAGTGTATTTTTCAGGTTCAGCTGAAGAAGTAGCTTTGGTACCTAAACAGACAAGTAAACGCTCTAATAAGAATAGGATTCTCCTTACTTATTCAAGTAATATGAACATTAATTGTGAGGCTATTAGGAAATATTGACCACTTTACTAATTAATTTGGATCTCAGGAGAGGTTTAAATGATAACCCCCTATTTTCATTTAGAAATAATTTGTTGCTGAAGCGACAGTTATGTTATAAGAAGTTTGAGCAGATTCCTTTGGATGCATCAGACAGATGTGGGACATTTTGGTGTACACTATGTAAAGCTTGTCAATATACCTCTCTGGTACACTCTCAAACTAAGGAAGAAATTAGTTTTGATTTTTATGCTGATTGTTAAGACAAAGAGTTTAATATATCACTCTAAATGCATGATGTGTGAAGCTTTCTACATCAGGAAGGCCAACAGAATGTTTAAAGAAAGGATTCTAGAACACATGGGGGACCTATGTAATCAGAAGAGTACAAGTGCATTAGCTTAACATGTTACAGAGAACGGGAGCAGGCACAGTTTTAAGTTTCTTGTATTAGAATTAGTGTCTGAAACTTTGAGGGGTAGGGACTTTAAGAATATCACTGAAAAGAAGGAAAAGAAAGGATACTTCTTTTGAAAGGAAATGTATTTCCAGGGCTGAATGAACATGCGTCTTTGAAGCCAGTTCTTAAGTCTTGGCCCCTTAAACATAAATATTTAAATGTTAGAGAGGTGTGTTCCCTTTTCATAATATTATTGGTTCTAATAAGTTTTGCATGTCACTGTTTTAATATTCATGTTTTTAAAAGGGGTGTGTTGATACAGCACATCTTCACTGGCCAGTTTTATATATATATATATATATATATATATATATATATATATATATATATATGGTTTGTGTAACTTTTTGTACGGTCTGAAGAAGCGGGTTTATTTTCTGTGAAAGCGCTTCCCTTTTAACTGAAGTTTCTTAAAAGTTTTAAGCTGTGGTGTTCAGAGATCCAGTTTTTCTTTTTTCTTTTACTGTTTGGTGGTGTTCCGGAGCCTTTATCTGACTACCTTAGTTCGTTTGTTTGAAAGCCTGATCCCACAGCTGATGGTGGCCATTAACTCTTATTCTGTGGCTCTGTTTATGTGGTGTGGTGTTTTGTGGTACAGGTTGTAGCTGGCACAGAGCAGCTTCATTCACATTGGTGCTATCACTGTTTGCCATTGAAATGCTCCTCTTGTGCAAGTGCAATTCTGATTATGCCCCGTAAAGTTTGTGGGCATTGTCTCATCACCCAGCAACCACCTAACACCATCGTGGCCTAAGATAATCATGGATTCCTATGCCACATTTTGTCCGTGCTGCCAGTGCACCTTGAAGCAACTGTCTTGAATATCTGTAATCTATTCAATGGCACAACTTTTACTACCCCACCAACTAGCTATATATCTACTAATGAAACATGTTTTATACAGTTGTTGGTGATTTTGATTTGCTTAAGTCAGACATGAGTTATACCTTTTTACAGTCTTACTAAGTAAGATGGCCTCCAACAGAATCTCAAATAAATAAATAAAGAAATACAATACTACACTAAATTCAGACAAAAGCTTAATACTTACCTAAAAGCATTTACTGCTGCACTTGTTGCATGGACAAGGAGTAGATACACTCCTTTCAGCATAAAGTTCTCTCACCTTTAAACACTGCTAGAGTAGATTTATAAACCAATCCCTAACATCAACTGTACATAATTAAATTTTACATATGATTACAGTTGTTTTTACTGAATCAGAAATCATTGACACTGAGGTACTGAAACTCATTTTGTAAAATCACATTCTATACAAGACTACATTAGACCAACTATACCTTAAAAAAAATATGTTTTTCAGGGGGCAAACCCCCCTACACTAGCTACCCCACTTATTTAAATACAACTCCACAGTTATACAAACATGGAGAAAAGAGAGAAGAAGAAAAAAACAAAGTGAATTACTGCTGGTGCACAAGCACAAACCTCACTAACAGGGACCACCTAAGGAAAGCAGTGACTATATTAACAGAGAGAGAACTGCAAGTGGGATATCTGGAAAAGGGTAGTTACTTTTATGCAAATTACATAGGAAAAAATGGAAATTGTGAGAACAATACATGCAGAATAATGTTTTTGAGGATGAATGAGGTTTAAGGGAAGGCAGGAACTGAATGAGCTACTTCATGTTCGATTGACAATGACTGTATAGAAGATTATAAGCGATGTATAACATTTGCAACTGAAAATATGGCAATATATTTTTTTCATTTATACAAATGTATGACTGCCTATGTCACAAATGATAATTCAATTAAGGTTTTCCTGCCAGCCTGGTCGACGTAGGCATACTGAGACAATGTAGCAACTGCCTCATGTTCACGGACAGTCCCCTTCTCCTAGCACATATTTCTTCTACTTGCGAGAGATGCATCTACATCAGTAAGTTGGAATCCATGCTCCCTCACACCACAGTCAGTATTTCTGACAAACAGGAGATTGCCAGCACAAACACCACACCACCGAGTCACACACCCACCTATGCAGGGATCCTCAACAAAAACCTACCTAAACACACAGACCCCCAAAACACACTCACAAACATTCCACACACAACTCCAGTTGCATCACACACAGTAGGCAACACACCAGTTTCTCACAAACACAGCCCATTAGGCATAGCAATAAACCAACGCAACCCATAAGGCATAACAATAAACCAAACATACTAGTCATTGGCGACTCGATAGTGAGATACACAGATGTCCCCCTCACTATGCTCAATGAGGAGGAGGTCATGGTCAGATGTTTGTCAGGTGCTAGAATCCGCCACATCACACACGCTCTCAAGTCTCTCCACAACAGGTACAAGTATGACTCTGTCACTGTCCAAGTTGGTGTGAATGACTTGAGACATACCTACCTGGACTATATGAAGAGAAACATGACTGAACTCTCAGAGTTTGTGCTCCAGGCAGGTATGACTCTAGCCCTAAGCAGCATCTTACCTTCACGAAGAATGATACCGCAATACCAACAAAAAATGTTTGACTTCAACAATTGACTTAGTTTCTGGTGTCTTTCTAAAGGGATCCAGTATCTGCCTGCCTCGGATGACATTGTTGACAGGCCATGATGCCTTGCCAGAGATGGCCTCCACCTGTCATCCCTGGG
The DNA here is from genome assembly GCF_019279795.1 of Protopterus annectens. NCBI lineage: Eukaryota > Metazoa > Chordata > Ceratodontiformes > Protopteridae > Protopterus > Protopterus annectens. The sequence goes on from NC_056741.1 coordinate 880,239,367, forward strand.
GATCAAGATCTTGGCCAAAGCTCATGCCTCCACCATTGTGCCTTTTTTAGGCCATGTCCCAAAGACAAATCTTCCAACATAAAAGATCTGTCAAATAGCAAATTGAAGGTCATGGTGCTCAATGTTAGGAGCCTTAACCTGAAAATGCACTCACTGAAGGCTCTCTTCACACTGGAAGATGTCGATGTCTGTGCAGTCACGGAAACATGGTTCAGGGCTGCAGAGAGCACCCCTGCCTTACCAAGCTATACCTCATTCCACACTTTCTGACCCCAAAATGAGGTCAGAAAGACTAAGGGTGGTGGAGTCTCTATCTTCATTAAGGACAGGCAGACCTCCAGACTGGTTTATCAGCATTACGCACTGGAATTACTCCGGGTGCAACTGACAGTTGGCAAGACACCCATACAAGTTATAGCCAGCTATAGACCCCCCTCCATGTCTCAGGACACCAATACCTCCTACTTGGACCTACTTGACTCCTTCAAGGTACCCCCTAACACCCTGATCCTTAGTGACTTCTACTACCCACCATAGACTGGGTGAACTATTCCCGCACTAATGCACTCACCCAACGATTCCTTGACTTCATCAGTTCTAACGCACTAGATCAGCTGGTCTCATCCCCCACAAGGGGAGATAACATACTGGACTTGGTTCTCACCAACATGAGTGACCACTGCACTACTCCCATAGTATGTTCTTCCCTGGTGAGATCAGATCATCAGTCTGTCTCATTTGGAGTTTCTATCTCACCCAACCCCTCCCCAGCCATAACCAGGCTAAAAAACTTCTCAAAAGCTGAATACAACCTCCTAAGGGAGGGTATTAGCAGTTACATACCACCGCCCCCTCAGATGATGCAGACAACTACGCTGAACAGTACGCCAGTGCAGTATACATGCACCTGTACAACTGCATGGACTCAGACATACCTAACAGGACTAAAATCTGATCCTCAAGGAAACACAAATCTGTCTGGTGGACATCCTCTATTAAGGGGCTTTACAACAAAAGGAAGAAACTGTTGTCCAAGAGTAAAAAGGAACAGATTCCAAATCAGAAAAACTCCATCCTCTACCTCAACAAGCAAATTAGATCACTAGTGAAAACCTACAAAGCCAATTATGAGTTGAAACTAGCCTCCAATACAATGGAAACCACAAGTCCTTCTTCAGTTACACTAGGAACCTCCATGGCAAAGCCCAAGTTTGTTCTGAACTAGTACATAATGGTAACCACTTACACTGATTCTGCTGAATTAGCAACCTGCTGGTTGATAGTTTCAGTGCAAACTTCACCCCCTTGTCGCCCCCCAAAAGCCCAGTCAACATCCCCGATACTTGTCCCACACCTCACATCTCTGTAGATCAAGTATTAAAGGCCCTATCCAAGGCAAGGAATATAGCTTCCACAGGACCTGACAGTATCCCAGGCTGTATTCTCCAGCATCTTCAGCAAGAACTAGTTTCGCGACTGAGCACCTTATTCAACCACAGCCTAACTACAGGCTTCATTTCAGCAGAGTGAACTGCCATTGTCATTCCTTTGCACAAAGGTAGTCCCACTACTGACCTGCGAAACTATCACCCCACCAGCTTGACTACTCTGATCTGTAAAGTCATGGAGCATATTATTATGCTTCTCATAAACAAGGACATAGGCAATCTCCAAGCACTCGGCCCCACCCAACTCGGATTTGTCAGGGGGAAGATCTTGCCTACGGAACCTAGTTGACTTCTTTGAGATTGTCACCAAGGCTCTGGATGAGGGAAAGTCAGTACATACAGCTTACCTTGACCTGGCCAAGGCCTTTGACACAATCCCCCACTCGGGCATCATTGAAAAGCTAACACAACTTGGTGTTAATCCCTATCTAGTCAGATGGGTGAACAACCTCACAGATAGGATGCACAAGTTCATAATAGGCACTGCCACCTCCAACAGCAGACCTGTCACTAGTGGTGTTCCCCAGGGATCTGTCCTGGGACCCCTACTGTTTGGCATATACTTCTCAGAGGTCCAGACAAAGGGTGGTCCTAGACTCTCAATTGATGTTAACATACTGCAAGAGGGTCTCACAGCTACAAATAACTAGTGTCATGACCTTAAGTTAAATGCAAAAAAAATGTATTATCGTACCATTCGGCAAAAAAAGCCCCTACTGATTACCACATCAACAGCAACCCTCTAAGCACACATAATTTGTGGTGAGAGGCCTGGGTACTCAGGTTGACAACAATCTCACATTCGACCATCATGTGGCGGCAGTGGTCATAAAAGCCCTTTACTTGGTTCATCTCATAAGTAAAGGGATTGCATCCAGAAAAAATTAAAGTTATTACCTCTTTGTACTCCTCCCTTATTAGACCTATAATCGAGAACAATGTCCCGTTTGGTATGTACCTCTCCAAACACCTGCACCAACTGGAAAGGCCACAGAAATACCTCACAAAGAGAATCCATGGCCTCCAACACCTATCCTATGTGGACAGCCTTAAATCACTATCACTCTACTCAGTATTATACAGATCGCTCAGAGGTGATCTGTGTCTTGCTTGCAAGGCAATATCGGACACTGCCCTATTAGAGATGCTCCATATCCATAAGTCTAACTCCTTGCACATTACCTACTCTCGATAGGCCTAAATCTAATATGCAACATCAACAACACCTGCTGGAGTGGGCTGGTCTCCCAGAGGCTGCACCATCTCTGGAATAGACTTCCCATACATGTCAAACAGAGTACCTCACCGACCCTCTTCAAATGCAACCTTGATGAGTGGATGGGAAACCATAAATTTGCCCCAGGGGTTCCACCTTTGTCCCTCATTGGCAGGGGCGACCGGTGCTGATTGAGGTTTCTTTTTTTGGGATAAACTCTTGGCTAGGCTTGTGAGGGCCCCAGGGCCATTAGTCTAGTAACCTGCTATGATCCTATATTTTTTGTTTAAAAAAAAAAAAACACACAGGGATTGTCTACAGACTTCTTGCAGATTTCTTTGAATTGTGATTCAGTTAAATGTGGTTTTAGCAAAATGAGTTTTCAGTGAAATTTCTGTAATTTGTAATTTAAAAAACGAGTTCCATTGAAATGCAATTTACACACATACAGTTCTACTATGTTTGACTAAATGCATATTTAACTGAACTACTACGTAGAAAAAAAGAAAGTACATTTGACTGAAAAATCATTTTGTTGAAAATATTTTATACAATTTGTATACAAAGAAAAGCTCTTTTTACAGGGAGGATTGCTCTTATACCACCACACCCCACGTAATTATATATTCTAATTCCATAGTCTCACAAAAGGTGAATAAAGAGAGACCACCACACAAAGTGAATCAGTGCTGCTATGCGGACACAATTCTCTGCAAATTTAAGGGTACAAAGTAACAGTGGACATTGCCAACCACATAACAGATTCAGTCATCAAAAATGACATCTTAAATACACCCTCTAGACAAAATGACTTTTCAGCAGATGGCTTTTAGGTCAAAAGCACTTTTAAGTTTTTTTTTTTTTTTTGCTTCAACACTGCCTGTTTCAATCAAATACACATTCAGTCATACTGGAACCACACCCACACGTCCACACACAACAGTGGTATAAAATTAATGCTCAAATGTATGTTTTGAGGTTCAGCTGTATGTCAATAAATTCCTAAAATGTTCTTCAAAATTGTATCAGCTGGATTCATAAAGGTCACCACAAAGTGTACACTTAGTCTAACCTTTCTGAGTGAACAGACATCACAAGCATTGTGGTATGACTGTTCTTGAATTCAGAAAGTGTACATTTTGTGGTAACCCTTATGAATTCCCCCATATGTCTTACTGTATGTTATATTTTAAAATGATTGTATTGCTTTAACTTATTCCACATTGTTGCACCTGCCTTTGTGCCGTGGACAGAGCTGAAACGAGTTCAAATATCATGCCATCTACTCAGTTAACAAACAAAACAAAAACAAACAAAACAGAGTAAGTAATAAATGGGTTGGAATGCCTCCAGACAGTTAAGCAGACTCTGGTCAGAGCGATCATTAAATAACTGATAAACCTTTTATCTCTTCTGGCTATGGGGCCCCTTATGCAGCTGTCCAAGTTGTCACACTGGACTATGCTGAATATGATAAAAAGGCCATAAATCTACGGTGTGAAATTGAAACCGGGTGGCAATACAGAAGAAAAAGCAAGGGTCAAAGTAATGCTGGGGAAGGATTATATATTAAGGGTATGTCCCTTTAAAGAAAGTACAGTTGTGTACACTTACCATAAATGTAGATGTTCGAGGGTATTCAATGTTGCAGTCATCACATTTGGGTTACCTGCTTGCAGTAGCCCTCAGTCGGCCTGATTATCAAAGTCTTGGGTCCTGCGTCAGTTGCGGTCTCATCTTCCGTGACGTCAGGTAGTCAGGGGTATAAAGCATGCAGACGACACCATTACAGCAGTTTTTCTTACCCCAGATGTCAGGTGCCCCCCTTAATGGGAAGCAATTAAATATATATATATATATATATATATATATATATATATATATATATACATACATACACATACATACATGTTTATACCTCCAACGAAAAAGAAAATATACCAAAACGCTTTTAAGTATACTAGAGGAGAATAGAGGTATAGCCAAAAGAAGTCAGGGGGCTGGAGGGAGGGTAACCAGGACTGCAACAGTGAATACACTCGAACATCTACATTTACGGTAAGTGTACACAACTATACTGTGTTCTTCGTGTTTCACTGTTGCAGTCATCACATTTGGGTAGATTCCCAAACCTAAGGATGGGAGGAGGAATTTAAATAGCATTAAGAGCAGCTATAAGGCCCTGCAAGTCTGCAGTGGCAAAGCCAGCTCTGGATTTAGAGAAAATTGGCCAATGGCAATGCTTGGTGAAAGTATGTACAGAACTCCAGGTAGCAGCTTCTAGGATGTCTCTGGTTGGGACACCTCTGAGAAAGGCTGTAGAAGTAGATGCAGCCCTGGTTGAATGGGGTCTAATCCCCTGTGGGATAGGTTTTTCATGGTGCTTGCAGCAGAAATGAATGCAATGGCCTATCCATTTAGAAATGGTTTGCTTTGAAATAGCCTTCCCCTCTGCTCCTGCAGCAAATGCCACCAGCAGTTGTTCAGATTTCCTTTGAGGTTTAGTCCTGTCCAAGTAAAATCTAAGTTGTCTGTGCACATCTAAGGAGTGCAGTATCTGTTCCCCTTTGTTCTGTGTATTAGAAAAGAAGGTTGGCAAATGAATGGACTGATTAAGAGCCACACTGGATACCACCTTGGGCATGAGAGAGGGATTGGTCCTGAGGGACACCCTGTCCGCATGAAAGATGATGAAAGGCTCCACTGCCATAGGGACTGTAATTCAGATACCCTTCTTACTGAAGTGATTGCTAAAAGGAAAGCTGTTTTCCAAGAAAGGAATTTTAACTCTGCAGTTGCAGCTGGCTCAAAAGGAGGAAGAGTGAGTTTTTCCAATACAAAATTAAGGTCCCAGGCTGGAGTTGGGGCTCTCCTGGGTGGTCTTAAAGTTTTTGGCCCCTCTGAGGAACTGCTTGAGCAGTGGGTGAGAAAAGAGGGGTGGGTTCTGTGTTGTAATGAGCTGAAATGGCTGAGGCGTAAATTTTGATGGAGGAAAAGGAAAGGCCCTTGTGAAGCATCTCAGTTAAGTATTGAAGAATCTGAGGTAAACTGGGCGCTGCTGTGGCCATCCCTGGAATTTGGTTCCAGGCACAGAATGTCTTCCATTTTTCAGCATACAATTTCCTAGTACTAGGCCTCGTTGCCTCCAAAATGACATCCAACACTTGTTTACTGAGGGAGGGTAGCAGAGAGATAAGGTAATTAGCCAGGCTGCCAGGTTCAGGGTTTGAAGTTGGGGGTGCCTAATCTGGCTCTCCTGCTGAGACAACAGGGTAGGGGTCTGAGGTATGTGCCATGGGGCCAGCTGTGACACACTGCGCAAGAGGGGGTACCAGTGTTGGCGTGGTCAGTCTTGTGCAATCCGCATCATCCTTGGTTTGTCTTGTTTGATCTTTAGTAGTACTTTGGAGAGAAGAGGCAGAGGAGGAAAGGCATAAACTGATAGATTTTTCCAGCTGAAGGACAGAACATCCACTTTCCAAGCTTGTTTGTGGGGAGCCCTTGTGCAGAATTTGTCCAACTGGTAGTTCTGGGGGGAGGAAAACAGGTCTATATCTGGGATCCCCCATTTGTTGATCAGCATGTTGAAAATCTTTGGTTCCAGTTTCCACTCGTGTGGGTCCATGAGATTTCTGCTTAGTTCGTCTGCCAGTGTATTTAGTTTTCCTGGCAGGAATTGAGCTTGTAGATGCACTTGGTAGCTCAAGGCTGTGTTCCACAGAGCCATGGCTAGTCTACAGAGGGGGTAAGAATGGGTACCCCCCTGCTTGTTTATGTACCACATAACAGTAGTGTTGTCCGTCTTTACCATTAATTGTCCTGGAAGAATGTGGTCCTTGAAGGCTGTCAGAACATTCTGTACATCTAACATTTCTTTTTGATTGATATGCAGGTGCATGTGACTCAGGTTCCATTTTCCCTGAATGCACTTCCCTGCCAGGTGAGCCCCCATGCGTAGTCTGATGAGTCAGTTGTTAGGGTTTGGGTGGCAGGGGGTAGAGTGAATGGTAGTCCCTTGTTTTGGTGGCAGGCCTCTGCCCACCAAAGGAATTCCAACCGTAGACAAGGTATGATAGGAATCATTGCTTCTAGATCCTGAGAATGTTGACACCATAGGTAGATTCCTCATATGCAGTCTTGCATATGGAATTAGTAGAATGCACAAGGCCATGAACCTCAAGGCTTGCAGTATTTGTCTTGCAGATAGCAGGGTTTTTGTGGCCACTAGTTTGAAGTAAGTTTGTCAAATGAATTTGTTTCTCTGGCATGAGGAAAGCCATCTGGGAAGTTGTGCTCAAGCTGGCTCCCAGGAATATAACTTGTTGACAGGGTACCAGATGTGATTTCTTTTCATTTATGGTGTACCCCAGACAAGTTAACACCTTTTGTACAAATGCAAGATGATTCAGAAATTTGTCCTGGCTTTCTGCCTGAATTAGACAATCGTCCAGGTATGGGTATATTTGAATATTTCTTTGCCTGCAAAATGCAATGACTGGAGCTAAGCACTTTGTGAATATCCTGGGTGCAGTACATATGCCAAAGGGCAGTGCAGAGAATTGATAGTGCATGCATCCTGCTTTGAAGCATAGTTATTTTCTGCAAGACTCCCTGATTGGGATGTGCAGGTAGGCTTCCTTTAAATCCAGTGTTGCCAGCCAGGCATCTTTGCCTATCATGGGAAGCAACTGGTGAAGAGTTAGCATCTTGAATTTTGGAATCACCAAAAAGGTGTTTAGGATAGACAGTTCCAAGATAGGACATCATGAGTTGCCTTTTCTGGGTACCAGGAAAAGTCTTGGGTAGAAACCTTGTCCCTTTTTCTCTTCTGGTACAGTCTGAATAGCATCTTAAGAGAGAGAGTACTTGCTTTTGAGCCTCTGCTCACTGATTTGAGGGTAGATCTGGCCAACCATTTGGGGTTGGTAACGTGTGGAAGTGAAATCTGTATCCTTGGGAAACTATGTTTAAAACCCACTTGTCCTGGGTAATGAGTTCCCAGTTTTTTGCTTGCAGAGCAATCCTTCCCCCTAAAGGAGCAGTCAGCTGAGAAGTGCTTGGAAGATTTAAAGTTAAGTCATTGAGACAGCTTACCATAGGGGGGAGTCTTACTACTCCCTGATTTGGAAGTGGGAGCCCCCTGCTGCTTAGTCCTGTGTGTACCCTGGGACTGAAGCCTGGTTGTTCTGCTGGTTCTGGGTTTGAACTGAGATGGCCTGGAAGAGGCAGGAAAGAACCAATTTTTTGAAGGCCCATGCCTACCAAATCTAGGAGGCTGCACTTGTAAGAAATTTTTAACAGTTTGCATAGATTTAGCTTTTTCCTCCATCTTTTTAAGAACTTCTTCTGCTTTGACACCAAACAGGCGGTCCTGATTTAAGGGAGCATCCAGCAATTTAGTTTTAACATGATCTGGCAAAGATTGCTCCTTAAGCCAAGCATGCCTTCTAATTACAGACCCGATGACAGCAGCCCTGCAAGATGCCTCTAGTGAATCAAAACCACATTGCAAAGTATGTTTTCCAACCTGTTAAGCAAAATGTATTAAATCCTGTAAATCCTTATTTTCAGCACAATCAGGAATCAACATAATTTTTTGTTTAAGCAATCCAATAATATGCTACTGACACTTTAACATATGAAACTGGCAATTTAAAGCCTGGTGGCCAAGGTTGCAGAGGTGTATACCTTCTTACCCCATCTATCCAGGGCCCTGGAATCTCTATCAGAGGGGGTAGGATTTTTGGCAGTAGTAGCTATAATGCCTTTGGGTCCCTGTAAAATGGTCTCCGAAGTAGGATTTTAAAAAAAGGAACTTGTGAGAATCAGGAACCCTGTAATATCTATCAGGTTTTCTGGGAGTAGGAGGTAAAGAGTCAGGGGTCAAGCTAGATTCTGAACAGGCATTGTCAACAATGTCCAGCACAGGAGGGATAGCTAAAGGCCTGTGCTGGGGCAGGAGTAAGAAGTCTCTAAGCCTCTTTTTAGAGTCAGAGTAATTCTGGCTTTCCGAGTGAAAATGCTCCCTAAGAGTATGCAAGGTTTCACCAAAAGAAAAATCCTCTGGAGGAGAAGCACATGGAATAGAGTCCTCTGCATCAGAATCCTCATAAGTAGATAAGGGTAAATCCTGGTCATCAGAGGAGACAGAAATTTCAGAATCCTGGTCAGAAGTATCATAAGCAAATTCAGTCCTAGGTCTCTTAGAGGGGAAGGTTGGCTTCCCCTGATTAAAGTAATAAGGTCTTCTGCCATTCTTATCATTTCTTTTTTAGGCATAGAGGACTGACCATGCGGTCTGGGCGTCGGTTTTCTAGGCATGGTTCGAGTTTTAGGCCTAGAAGAAGAAGAAGATGGCGTCAGTTTAATATGCAAGTCAGTAGGCCTGAATACACCCTCAAAAGCCAGTGCCTGCACAGCAGCTCCGGACTCATCCAAGGTAGAGACATCTGCAGATTCCTCAGTTGAAGCATCTCGCAGCATACCAGACTCCGAATGGGTCTCAGTAGAGGCCTGCGAATCTGAAGTAGCGGGTATCAGGTGTTGCGAAAGCACCTCACTGATTACTGGCGAACTGTCGACTGGCTTAGGAGAAGCGTTGTTGGCAGGTTTGGAGCTAGGCAGCCTGTTTTTTTTATCTTTGCGTTTTTTTGGAATGTTGGTAGTTGGGTGACTTACCAGACATATCTGGATAATTGAACCGAATACCAAAATATTTAGAAGTGAAAATGTACCGACGACGAATAGTTTGTGGATTAAATAAGGCACAAAACCGACAGCAAGGTACGTCACGGTCAGGGCCTAGGGAAGGAATACAGTACGAAAGAAAATCTTTATGAGGTATTTGCTTTCCACAAGAAATACAATTATTGACTTTTATTGACATCGGTTTAGAGCAAGAAAAAGTTTCCGCAATGGGGTACTTAGCTTTAGTGGAAGACTTCGGTTCTGAAACTCAAAAATGAAAATTTCAGGAGTTGGTCGACCGGCACTTGCGAACTGCTTCTGCTTTGGGCATCGCACGGCAAGAAAGACTGATGTAATGGCATCGGCTGCATGCTTTATACCCCTGAATACCTGACGTCATGGAAGATGAGACAGCAATCAACACAGGACCCAAGACTTTGATAATCAGGCCGACTGAGGGCTACTGCAAGTAGATAACCCAAATGTGATGACTGCAACAGTGAAACACGAAGAACATCTTCTTACAATATCAAGTTCTTTTGCGCAAGTTACCAACAAACCATTTTGTAATGCCTCCAACCACATATCTGTTTTGAGGTTTTTTTGAAAGACTTCCGTTCTGCTTATGTTCAAAGAATGGAAAAAAAATGTTGTCTTACAGGGTACTGGAGAATGAACAGACTACTTTTATTTTCTGATGATGTAAACGACTCTGGTTATGAATGCAGACTGCAAACTGTTGCAGATTAGCAATGTGTTCTGAGTGATACTAAGTTACTGAATGGGATTACGGTCAAGAATCAGAAGCAAAAAAGAGGAAAAAAAATTACTAGGAAGTCAGACGTTAGAAATCTTCAAAATCCTGCAGCCCTGGAAGTAGTGTGATCAAAACTCAATAAGAAATTGGTTTGTAATGGAAACAAAAAGGGAGCAATCTAGTATTTGCTAAAGTGGTAAAGGAACAGTCTAACAAGACTGAATTTTAATAAAAAAAAAATACATTATGTGCTAAAACTGACTTTATGGGAGGAGCAAGGGACATCCTTAGCAGAAGTTTCATTGGTGTAGACTGCATACAGAAAACCTTGGATTTAAGCCCTGTGACATTTGTGCATCAAAGGAGAGCAGCACATTGAAGCGATTTGTGTTACTGCTACTAAGCCCATTAAGGATGCAACACTGAAATTTGTGGCAGTTTTATTTAGAACAAAAAACATAAGGAAGATTTAAATAATTTGACAGTAAACAGGTTATATAGTTTACCAGAGTAACCTATTCCTCACTTTGATTGGGAAGGACTGCGGAAAACCTAGCCAGAATCATGAAGCTGTTTTGTCAGTGGAGGGGATACAACTGTTATTTGTTTATCAGTGGAGGGGGTACAATTGTTATTTGTTTATTATGGCCACTAGTTACCGATGAAATAACAATGAAAAAAAGTGTCTTACACTAAGGACATGGTGACTCGTGGGAGATTCTCTGAAAAGCAAGTTTTGATCTCATTTCTTCCTAACCTGAATTATGAAAAGTTATGCAAAATGAAAAGGTCCGTCAGACCAGTTCACAGGACTATGTTGAGGGTACTGCAGTTAAACTGGAAATGAAATGCAGTAAGGTTTAGAGAGTATGTAATGTTATATTACTAGATGATTAGGAGGTAAGCTTATCTAGGAGAAAAAATAGGACTTGTTTTAAAATAAGTAGCATGGGTGAGCTTTTTTTATCATACCCAAAAAACAGTAGAAGGATGCTCCAATTTAGCTCGCTCAGCAAAATACAACTAAAAACAAAAGATAAGCGATGCTCCACACTGTAAAACTTGACTAAACAATTTATTTAAGACTATGATAGCGACAAAACATTTAAGCTAGAGACTGCTTTATCAAATGTGTGTAAGATTATTTTATACCAGTGCTCTTTCATTTAATTTGTTTGAAATTATTTATTTATTTATATAATTCAAAATGGTTTAGTGGTAGAATTTTCGCCTACCATGTGGGAGGTTCAGGTTTGATTCCCGGCCAATGCATTAATTTTAAGTATTTAGATTTTAGCAAATGTAAGGCTTGCTTATGTTTTAATATATGCTTTTAAGGGTGCGTTTTTATTAAGTGAATTTTGCATATTATAGGTATTTTAACTACCAAAGTATTAGAAAATGATATTGGCAAGTAGTTTCTTATATAAATGTGATGTGAACTATCGATCCATACAGAAGAGAAGTTTGATTTACATTTTACTTCTATTGGCTAGCTTAAGCCAATGATATTTAGGAAAGTGAAGTCTGATTTACATCTTTACCTTTATTGGTTAGGTAAAGTTCATTAGAATAATCACGTACATTGGATGATAAAGTTGCTTGTATAAGCACCTTTATTGGTTAGGCTAAAACATGATATTTACATATTATTTGTCATTGGCTGATAGAAGCTTTATATTATGTTGAAGTGGTTTTTGAATGTGGATCTGAAGAAGGCTTTAGTAGCTGAAAGCGCTTGTCCTCTGTATTTCTGTTTGTTGTTTTGTCGCTATCATAGTCTTAAATATATTGTTTAGTCAAGTTTTACGGTGTGGAGCATCGCTTATCTTTTGTTTTTAGTTCTTTTTTTAACATAGACAAGAAAATCACTGATGGGGAGATGAAATGCACAAAGACGTATGTAGAGTAGGAGTGGATGAACAGACAATAGGAAAGGGAAAGTAATGATTGCAGAGACGGGTTTTAGGTTCAAGATGGTAATGGAAAGTCAATCATATGTAGCAATAAAAAGGTAAGAGTATATGGTACTGAAGGGAAAAATAGTAGTGTGCCCAATGGATACACACAGGTTAAGAAGGAAAATTATGTGATTACAAGCTGGACTACTTACGACAGTTAAAGGTCAGGAAGAAAAAGAAAACAGGTTCTATGTTACACAGAGGTTTCACTTACGGGAGAGGAGCAAGAGACAAGTGTAGGTGTGTAGTAGAATGATAAAAAAAGAGTGGGATTCATAAACAATAATGGTGGATGACATAGGAAAGCTGAATAAGGAAGCAGAAGCAGGTAAACTTATCAGCACAGATAGAATTCCATATACAAGCCCCGCCCCTGGAAGGCAGCAGTTGAGGTGCTAGAACAATAAATGCTTTTTGGTACTTTTCAATAGTCATGATTAGTTATTATTAGAATTCAGTATTCACCTTCTAAACATTTATGGACATACATGAAACAAAAGTTTATGGAATCTTGGGAAACATTTAAAGAATGTGACAAGAGACTGAAAGCTAGTATCCTTGCTCTTCTTGAATATAAACATAACAGTGTAATAGACGGGGGGAGAGATGCTATATAAACAATGATGTGAAAATTAATATAAACATAACATAGTGTAACAGACTGGGAAAGAGATGCTGTATGAACAATGATGTGAAAATTAATATAAACATAGCAGTGTAATAGACGGGGGAGAGATGCTGTATGAACAATGACGTGAAAATTAATATAAACATAACAGTGTAATAGACGGGGGGAGAGATGCTGTATGAACAATGACGTGAAAATTAATATAAACATAACATAGTTTAATAGATGGGGAGAGATGCTGTATGAACAATGTCGTGAAAATTATTTTGAAACTGTTATAAGATGGCACAACGTATTCACCTAGTCTCATAAAATGATGAAGATGTAACTGGAAATGTTGTATGTTGATATGAAAAATTAATTGAAAGTAGAATATGGTGATATGTAGAAGTAAATATAAAGTTATTTGTATGTAAAGGTTGTAGTAGAGTTTATTAAAGCTCTTAAAATAAAATGCTGTGGCAAGACCCCAGACTGCAACACCAACATGTTAGGTAGAACTAGTAAGCCCTGAGTTGGAGACCAGTCCAAGGGAAGTAAAGACTGAGCATCTAACAGCATGGTCTGCTACCGCTGGAGAAAGGAGAGTCTTTTCACTGCAGGAGCAACCCTAGTGGAAAGTGCAGTGTATTACTTAATGGGCTAGGCTTGACACCTCAACATATTACCCAATATGGAGCCAGAGCATGTGGAGATATGCCAAATCAACGATGCGTACACTGCATGGCAACATGCAGCCCCTCACCAAGAAGTTAAGACAACACAAAATATTCTGACCACAGTTTTATACCCCCTGGAAATGATGAACCTCTCCTCCATGAAGCAATGTGGGGTGCCACAGGCAGTGCAGGAGGACAAAGATAGGGTCAATTGTGGTAGGGTAAGGACTGTGATCTAAGTATTCAGGCCACAGGAAAAAAAAAAAAAAAAAAGCAAAGATGAGCAGTAAGAGAGATAATAAAGTACATTTTAGATGGTATGAGAGGAAGCATGGAAAAATGTGTTATTTTACTAGTGTCTCATGAGAGACACTGAGACAGGTTAAATAATTTAAGATTAGGGAATACTGTATTTAAACAGTTATATAGAATTTATTAGTGTGCATCTAGCAAGATGCAGTTTAATTGGTATACAGGTAGATGCACTGTGGTATACAATGGTATTATACACGAATGCCCCATATGCTGTCAGTAATAAAAGGATTTATATTGTTGGCAGAAGGTCAACCAAGCAAGGACCCCTTTGTCACAGATAGTTGGTCAAAACATCACTCAGAAGTAATTGCCTGCCTTTTCTCAACATTCAATAATTTAAAAGTTCATTATGATGATGGGGAATTAAAGATGCATAGTAATGCTGCAGGCAAAGCCCTCCCCCTCCCGGCATCCCCAAAAAATGTGTTTATTTTTTCTTGGTACGTTGGCAATCTTGCCCTTTTATATATCCCCAGCTCACAAACATAGCTTTTGCATGATTCGTCTTTGACAGACTGGACTATGTCCCTTACATGTGAGCAATACTAAGGAGTTCGCAAAGATGTAAATAGGGAAGGAGTAGGAGGAGTAAAAACAGTGGGTAATACTTTACCTTCCTTTGTGTGTATACAAGATACAGATGTAGAAAAATAAATGTTTAGGATACATGAGGAATAAGCAGCAAGAGCTTAAAATACGACGGATGCAATGCCCATTACATAAGTGTCACTATCATGCGTTAAGGCTTGTCAATGACTGAAAAAAAAAAACATATTAAAGATTTTATTAGGGAATGTAAACTGGGAAGGGAGACTGGATGCAGCTAACTCTAAGCATAAAACATGGCAAACCATCAAAAAAGTAAAAGATAAATGGCAGTGCTCATAAATTCCTCCCTCTTTTTTCCCCTGTTACTGATATATATATATAAAGCTATGAATGTTTGAAACAAAAATTGTTGGGAGAAGCTTGAGGAGAATTTACATGTACAGACTAAATCTGGTCAACAGAAGTATACTATACCAAGCTTAAAATAGAGCAATAAAAGCCAGAACACCAGCTTCTTCAAGGCTGAAAGTTAATGTTTTCTGAAAGCATGCAAGCTGTTTTCACATCTGGGAGAGGAATAAAAATAAAAAGAGAACAGACACCAATTAGTTTAAGTAAAAGCACAGTCAATAACTAACATCTTAGGTTCATAGGTAAGTATTAGGCTATCTGCCAAAGGGCATCTATAAGCCTAGCCAGAATGTGTTGGCTTTCGCCGTCTCCTTAGATTAGTTCCCCGTGCCTCTGTCTAGCAGAGTCATTAGTTCCCTGTGCTTCTGTCCAGCAGAGCCACTTCAGTGATCCCTGGAGTAAATTTTCTTAGCATGGATAACCTCAATTTCAGGTTATTTAAGGCATGTGTTAGCAGCTATTTGGAACAACTGTTCCTATTATGAGAGTTAAACTTCATTAATTGAAGTTGTATATAGTTATGTATGTTTGTATTAAATTAACAGGTTATGGAGGTGTTTTGAGGATGCATTTGTTTTTGTTTGATGGTTTTTAATAATACAAAACGTCTTGTAAAATGTGACTTAGGTTCCAATGCTGATAAGAAAAAAAATGTATAAAGGATTAACCTGCCAAACATTAGTGGGTGCACGTATCACAAAAGTTGTAAATAGACTTTTAAAAAAGCTGCCACATATAATAGGCAAGAATAATGATTTCTTACCACAATGGTGATACTTTCCATATTATCGTGGAATGTGAATGTTCTTACGGGTGCAGACAAAAAAGGAAGGTATATTTAATTTTATTAAAAATAAAATGAAAGTGGAGTTTAAAAACATGGCACAAATAGAAGAAAAAGACCTGGTTAAGAAGTAACAAAAATATTTAGAGAGGCTGACAAAGATTAAAGAATTAAAGAATAAGGGGAATCTCACAGAACAAGACAAGGCACAACTGCAGAGAGCTAAAGAGAAAACAAGGGAGCACCTGGATAATATGCATGAGTTTAGAAAGATTGTTATTAAGCAGCCTTTTTTATAAAAACTCCAGAGCACAAAAACTGTTGACATAACAACTTAGGCAACAGAAAATAGAAAGGATTTTTGTCAAACTTAGGGAGCCTATGACAAGAAAAAATAACCAGAGATCCTGTAGAGATATTTTGCAAATTTTATGAACATGTGTATAAAGCAGAGAAGTGTGGAAATCAAGACAAAGCAGAAATGGAAATTTTACAGAAGACAAATATACCAAGATTAAAGGTAGATAAGGCTCAATGATTAACAGTTAAGACAGGAGGAGATGAGGTAAAAATGGTTATGTACAACCAGTGGCGGCTGGTGACTTCAAATCAAAGGGGGGCTGCAGGAGACAGCTGAATGGGTGGGGTCAATGGGAACGGGTGTAGCCAACTAGAAAGGGGAGGAGCTATGCTCAAAACCACAAAAACTAACTAAATACACTGCCCTGGGTCAGTTACAAATCTGAAAACTGCTCCAATAAGTAAAACAATATTACATTACTTTTTCTTTTCTTTTAAAGTGCTTTGTAGGAAGTGATGTCAGGAAAGAAGGTAAAAATTCAGTTGTTTTAGCTTATGCTACAATATATGTTTGTTAAAGAAACCTCCTATTAAGAAGAGTCAACATGCTTGTAAATGTTGTTAAGCATATTACTACACCTTGCATAATGCCTTGGTGTTACATATACAAAAAGTGGTCACTGCTTGTAAGTAAATATATAAAAAAGTATCTAAAAATACAGTTAAATAAAGGCAAGTAGTATTACATGAAAATATGCAACATAAAAAAAGAACAATTTATAAGAAATCTATGGTAATCGTTAGACTGATTTAATTTCAATACTGGTAGAATGTTGCAACTTTCATTCAAACCAGGGTAATAAAATGAATCAGTCCTAAACTGCCATTCAAGTTCTAAGATTTCCAATAGTAACTTGAAAGGACCGCCTCTAACAGGTTGTTTTATCTGGTCAATTGCCATAAATGAAAAGCTATGACCTGGCTGATCAATAATGTGTTTAGCAAGTATTTTCATTCCTATTGATTGCGTAAGTGTGTGTGGTGCATCATGCGAAGCGTATCTCATGTCCCGTCTTTCCTATATAGAAAGACGGACAACAATAATATAAACCACAGACTTGCTTTCACAATTAAGAGGTTTTCTAATGTCAAACTTTTTCCTTTTACTGTAAATGCTGACTTTGTTTTGTAACATCTGTTACAAAACCACATGGATACATGCCTAGTCTCTTGTTATAAAGGGAGTCTCGGGATGTCTCTTTGTAGTAACTCTTTTAAGTTGTTGTTCCTTCTGAAAACAAATGTCGGAAATTGACCAAATTTTTTAATTAAAATAGGGTTACTAAGTATAAAGTCCCAATTCTTCGAATTATAGCTAATATTTTGCCTGAGTCAAAACTGTATGTGGTGACATAACTAAGTGAAGGGTCAGAGACGTTTTAGACCCCAATAAGTTATCACCAGTGGTTGAATTTTGTCCAATAGTTTGTAAGGGGCTAGAGTCGTCTATAAGATTGTTCATAGCCAATCTGGGCAAAATTGGGCTATAAAACCCATTAATTCTCTTCAACTCCACTTCCTTAAAAATGGTTTCAATAAATTCAAACGGGTATTTTCTTTTCAAAAACATATCGGTGAGTAAATCCCTTTCCTCATAAAATATTTCCATTGTACTGGACATTCTTGCAGCCCTAACAAACTGTCCTTTTACTACAGCTTTTTTCTGTTTCATAGGGTGGTGGCTAGAAAAATGCAAGAATGAATAGGTTTTCTATATATCCTTGAAACAAAAGAACAAGAATCAAGGTCTTTTATCAATTTAACATCCAAGTAGTCAATACAGGATGTTGAAAAATTGTAAGTGAATTTAAGAAATTCTGAAGTATTATTGATATTAGTAACAAATGCCTCGGCCTGTGTCTCATTGCCATCAAATAAAATAAAAATGTCATCAAGATAACGTGTATAATATCTAATCGGTGTCATTATTTCTGGTGACAAAAAGACTGAGTGTTTTTCCCAGTAACTCATATAGAAATTAGCCCATTGCAACTCCTTGTTTTTGCAAAAGTATTTATTGTCGAACATAAAATAGTTCAAGATAACACAATATCCATTAATTCCGATTCTTGAAACACCCAATTCCCCTAGTAAAAGGGCTGTCCATTCAAGTGCCTCCTGGTGAGGAATTGAGGTGTATAAATCAACAACATCAACGGTGAGGAAGTTGACCTCAGCGTTGAAAGATTGTAATTTGATGGCCTCCAAGAAACTCCATGAGTCCTTACAAATTAAAGGAAAATGAACCAGATGTTTTGACAAAAGACTATCCAGGAACTTAGCGCAAGAATACGTCATAGATGACCTTCCATCGATTAATGCTCTCATCGGTGGATTTAAAAGGTCTTTGTGTACCTTTGGTATGCCGAACATAACAGGTATTTTTGGGAATGTTGTATCAATATAATTGTAAGTATCTAAGTTGATTTTTCCTTCAAGGTATAAATCACGAAAGTACCCTCTCAACCTGTTATGTGCTCCTTGAATCTCATTAAGGGAAGCTTCGGGATTCTAAGATAGTGTACATTTTATCAGTGTACATATCCTGACCAAAAATCACAAGTCCACCACCTTTGTCAGGTTTAAGAAGCCTCACGGGCATTTTACATAGGTCATCTAACAATTGAAGTTGGACTTTAGAAGTATTGAATTTAAAAGGTGAATCCCTTTCAAACTTGCTACTGAATAAGTGTCTCAAGTCTACCTCACAAGCTTGCTCGAAATGCAATAAGGAAGGATGCAATGGTGGATTAAAAACACTGGGGAGTACTAAGGAATGAAATCTATCCTGAATAATAGGTTCACTGTTAAAATACAGTTTCAAATTAAGTTTGCGAACAAAACATTTCAGGTTTATCAATTCCTTTGAGACATCACCAAATTTGCTAGGTACAAAAGTATAACCGTATGCAAGTAACTCAATAAGCTCTTCTGCTAAATCATATTCAGTAAAATTATAAATTTTGAAATCTGCATCTCGATTAAGCATTATTGTTGGACCCATTTGGGGTGCCGAAAAAGACTCTACCAAGTTATTAACAGTATCATTGCAATCAATTGAAGTATTAACACAATCAAAAGACAATATATCAGCCTCAACAAGATTATCAATTTCTAGGCTCAGTTCCAATTCTGCCGTGGCCTAAAAAATTATTATTATTATGGCTGTTGTTATTTTTATTTAAGTTTTGTCCTTTAATTCTGCTACTGCGCCTTGGACCTGTGTTTTGATTCAAAGAGGAAGGGTCCTCGTCCTGGAACTCCTCATTGAAGTCATAAGTATTGTTACCAGTTCTTTCAGTATTGGACAAGGCATTTGTGGCTCCTAATGTTACATCATTCCGCTCCATAAAACAAAGTTTGGGATAGGCTTTCTCACTTTGGTATGCTTGCCTATCCCTTATAAGCTTCTTGACTTTGTTCTGTTTTAATTTGACCAACATCACTTCAATACTTGTAAGTGTGCGGTCATAGTCAACTTTGAATGATGTAAAATTTAAGTCATCTTTCAACTGTTTGTCCAGTGCATCAATTTCCACAATGAGTTGTTGCACATAAAGTTCATAATGTTTAATTATGAGTTGAAGCAACTGAATGCCTTGTGCCTGGAACAACTCCTTTAAATCAGTGAAAAACAGTAAATTATTAAGTAAACCTGAGGGTGCAAAAGCATTCCTCAGACCTTTCGGCACTAACCCCTCGCGTATACATTGGTTAAAGTAGGCAGTTTCAAGTTGTAATTTTTTAAGTGTCAGTACTTTACTGTCAAACAGTTTCAGTTTTTCTGAAATTGAAGGGTTATTGTTTCCCTGAGCTTGTGAGTGAGTGTGGTGAGTCTTTTTCGGCACCCCAAATGGGTCCAACAATAATGCTTAATCGAGATGCAGATTTCAAAATTTATAATTTTACTGAATATGATTTAGCAGAAGAGCTTATTGAGTTACTTGCATACGGTTATACTTTTGTACCTAGCAAATTTGGTGATGTCTCAAAGGAATTGATAAACCTGAAATGTTTTGTTCGCAAACTTAATTTGAAACTGTACTTTAACAGTGAACCTATTATTCAGGATAGATTTCATTCCTTAGTACTCCCCAGTGTTTTTAATCCACCATTGCATCCTTCCTTATTGCATTTCGAGCAAGCTTGTGAGGTAGACTTGAGACACTTATTCAGTAGCAAGTTTGAAAGGGATTCACCTTTTAAATTCAATACTTCTAAAGTCCAACTTCAATTGTTAGATGACCTATGTAAAATGCCCGTGAGGCTTCTTAAACCTGACAAAGGTGGTGGACTTGTGATTTTTGGTCAGGATATGTACACTGATAAAATGTACACTATCTTAGAATCCCCAGCGTATGCCGAAGCTTCCCTTAATGAGATTCAAGGAGCACATAACAGGTTGAGAGGGTACTTTCGTGATTTATACCTTGAAGGAAAAATCAACTTAGATACTTACAATTATATTGATACAACATTCCCAAAAATACCTGTTATGTTCGGCATACCAAAGGTACACAAAGACCTTTTAAATCCACCGATGAGAGCATTAATCGATGGAAGGTCATCTATGACGTATTCTTGCGCTAAGTTCCTGGATAGTCTTTTGTCAAAACATCTGGTTCATTTTCCTTTAATTTGTAAGGACTCATGGAGTTTCTTGGAGGCCATCAAATTACAATCTTTCAACGCTGAGGTCAACTTCCTCACCGTTGATGTTGTTGATTTATACACCTCAATTCCTCACCAGGAGGCACTTGAATGGACAGACCTTTACGGAATTAATGGATATTGTGTTATCTTCGAACTATTTTATGTTCGACAATAAATACTTTTTGCAAAAACAAGGAGTTGCAATGGGCTCCCCTTGTGGAGCGGTGATAGCAAATTTCTATATGAGTTACTGGGAAAAACACTCAGTCTTTTTGTCACCAGAAATTATGACACCGATTAGATATTATACACGTTATCTTGATGATATTTTTATTTTATTTGATGGCAATGAGACACAGGCCGAGGCATTTGTTACTAAAATCAATAATACTTCAGAATTTCTTAAATTCACTTACAATTTTTCAACATCCTGTATTGACTACTTGGATGTTAAATTGATAAAAGACCTTGATTCTTGTTCTTTTCATTCTTGCATTTTGCTGTAGTAAAAGGACAGTTTGTTAGGGCTGCAAGAATGTCCAGTACAATGGAAATATTTTATGAGGAAAGGGATTTACTCACCGATATGTTTTTGAAAAGAAAATACCCGTTTGAATTTATTGAAACCATTTTTAAGGAAGTGGAGTTGAAGAGAATTAATGGGTTTTATAGTCCAATTTTGCCCAGACTGGCTATGAACAATCTTATAGACGACTCTAGCCCTTTACAAACTATTGGACAAAATTCAACCACTGGTGATAACTTATTGGGGTCTAAAAACGTCTCTGACCCTTCACTTAGTTATGTCACCACATACAGTTTTGACTCAGGCAAAATATTAGCTATAATTCGGAAGAATTGGGACTTTATACTTAGTAACCCTATCTTAATTAAAAAATTTGGTCAATTTCCGACATTTGTTTTCAGAAGGAACAACAACTTAAAAGAGTTACTACAAAGAGACATCAGTAACTTTTATAACAAGAGACTAGGCATGTATCCATGTGGTTTTTGTAACAGATGTTACAAAACAAAGTCAGGGCAGACATTTACAGTAAAAGGAAAAAAGTTTGACATTAGAAAACCTCTTAATTGTGAAAGCTGTGGTTTATATTATATATATGATGATGATTGTCGTCCTTCTATATATAGGGAAAGATGGGACCAGATTACGCTGACGCGATGCGAAACACACTTACGCAATCAATAATAGGAATGAAAATAACGCACTTGCAAAACACATTATTGATCAGCCAGGTCATAGCTTTTCATTTATGGCAATTGACCAGATAAAACAACCTGTTAGAGGCGGTCCCTTCAAGTTACTATTGGAAATCTTAGAACTTGAATGGCAGTTTAGGACTGATTCATTTTATTACCCTGGTTTGAATGAAAGTTGCAACATTCTACCAGTATTGAAATTAAGAAGTTATTTGCGCTAATCAGTCTAACGATTACCATAGATTTCTTATAAATTGTTCTTTAAAAGAATTTCTTATAAAAAAATTTTTTATAGATTTTTACAATTTTTATGTTGCATATTTTCATGTAATACTACTTGCCTTTATTTAACTGTATTTTTAGATACTTTTTTATATATTTACTTACAAGCAGTGACCTCTTTTTGTATATGTAACACCAAGGCATTATGCAAGGTGTAGTAATATGCTTAACAACATTTACAAGCATGTTGACTCTTTTTGAGTAAAAGTATTTCTTAGCAAGAAAGTGCATTTATAGGTATTTAAAAACACTGTTTTTAGTTTTTTATTGTAAACATTCTAATTATATGCTTGTGTACTTCCTTCTTAATAGGAGGTTTCTTTAACAAACATATATTGTAGCATAAGCTAAAACAACTGAATTTTTTAACTTCGTTCATGACACACCTTCTTTCCTGACATCACTTCCTACAAAGCACTTTAAAAGAAAAGTAATGTAATATTGTTTTACTCTCTGAAGAAGTTTTTTTTAAGGCGAAAACGTTTATTAATAAATTTCACGTTAAGAATTCTTATTGGAGCAGTTTTCAGATTTGTAACTGTTTTTTCTTGGCTTGTTTTTCACACTGCCCTGGGTGCCAAACCGTCATTATGAGAGTCCAATCAAGACAAAATGAAGTGTAAACGAATAAAAATATTTCAATGCATTGGCTGCATGACAGCTTACTTAATATCTAGATGGAAACAAAAATGTTGTGAGGCATGAAAAAATAAATTACTTTTTAAATACATTAATGGAATGCCAGTCAAAATCAAGTATAAGAAAAACAAGCACCACTCAACTCAAACCACTTCTTGCACTGCAGTTCTAATTATAATTTATATTCAGCTTTATTAAAGTACCAAGTAACATGCTGAAAGCAGAAATCTCTGATGCCCCCACTTGTAAAAATGTTTCTTATCCAAAAAAAGACCTGCTGCCTGACAACTACTTGTTTCATGGGGAAAACATGATCAAAGTAAAAAATGAAAAGCAAACAAGAAATAAGCTCAAGATACATTGCTTAAAAGGATTACTGTACAGGTTATGGACCATACGATTGGCATTCTGTTTAGTTTACGGGTAAAGCCTGTAGAGATGACTGGAAGTCTCCAAGTGTAATGACCTTCTTAAAATAATGTAATCCTGTCCTTTATTACAAATACTGTCATATGCATTTCAATACCCAAGGCTTATACATTATCTAGTTAAATATTTTCTACGTGGCAACAACAGAAAGGCTTTCAATGTTGGTAGTTCTTTAACAGTATGCTTATTAAAGCTTACTTGCATCTTACGATCTCAGCCAAGCTTACCTGATGGTCATTAAAGTATTGCTACTTAAACACAGAGCAACAGGCACTTTGAGTAATAAGCATAAATCAACAGTACAAAAAATATGACAGAAACCAGACCATTCTGCAAAAATCAAGGACAGATGAAAAGCCACTCTAGTACTTGTGTCTACCTTGGATGGGGGGGATATTCTGCACATTTACACTGCATAACTACTCCTTGCCTTGCTTCGACACATCCAGAGTCACTACATGGGGGAGTATGTCACAATTTGAAATGTCTCTGGCTGACTGACTGTGATGGCCCTGACACATTTATCATACCTCTCAACCTCAGAGCAGGAAATCTGGACAAAGTCATACAAAGAAGTGGGACAAAGGCCCAAAAATAAGGAAGATTTTTAAATATTGCTCTTATAAACTTAGAAAGATAATAGAATAGGTCTTGCATTAGTATGAATTTTCTGAATGGTATGAAATCTGAAACTCAAATGTCTGTCATTATTTTCTAACTTCAGTCTTTAATGATTTGTCACTAATTTACCAAAAAAAACCACAATTTTATGAAAAATGGACCAAAAATGTGATGTAAAAATATAAAATAGCCACACAATACAGCTGGGAACCTGTCAAAGAAGGGACACTTTAAAATTAGTACTGCTAACTTGAGCAGCTGACAAAATAAAAGAATCTACATGCATTTCTGAAATAAAAGTAATCTATAATTCTGATTATTACAGTTATTTCTTAATTGTAAACCCTCCACGTTTTATTCCAAAATTGCTATATTGCGGAGGGATTATTAGGGGGAAGAGCAACATTTTGAGCCAAAATCAGGGACAGTTGAGAGGTTTGGCTATGCCTAATTCTGTAAAGCAATTTATTTGCATGTACTTCTGAACCTGTTAATGCAATAAATCTGGACAAGGCCAAATATATTGGGGGAACATATAAACAGTACTAAAAATTGCTCTTGTATAAACAGAGACAGTTGATAGAACAACAGGTCTTACTTTAGCATGCATTTTTCTGAAGGTTATGAAGTCTGAAACTCAGTGTGTCATTATTTAGTGACTTAATTCCTAAATGATTTGCCAGAAAACCACAAATTTTATGAGGAACAAACCAAAAATAAGAAGCAAAAATCTATTCATTCTTTGAAAATCGGGACAGTTGGGAGGTATAGTTCAGCTGGGGCTGTCTAAGTTTGCTGCCCTTCCCCCTCACAAAATCATGGTCGAATGGAGCCTCCCCCTGCAGCCATTCCAATGATCCATTACTTGGCTATTTCACTCCATTTACCATAAACACTAATGTGCCTACTGATTTACTTCTATGATGATTTGGACTTCATTTGAAAGTTTTATTTTGCATTTTACAGCACAAACACTAAGACATCTGTTAAACAAACTTAGCATTAAAACTTCTCTGCCCTTGAAACTCAAATTCATTGAAACAGCATTGAAACCCACATTCAAAGAAAATACATTTTACCAGTGGCAGATAAAGATTAATTCTGGGCTGTTTTCAAATCATAGGCCCCTTGCAAATGAAACATACACGTGCTCTTTGATACACCTTCCTATTGTTTTGAACATTTTTCCAGTAAACTATGAAACAAAACGCATGCACCAATAATGACAAAACTGCCCAATTCAAAACATCTTTCCAGTAAACAATGAAACAAAATGCATGCACCCATAATGACAAAACTGCCCAGTTCAGAACATTTCCATCATAAAAGTCTACTCAAACTTCTACAGTCCACCATTATCAGTAAATATGCACAATTCTACAGTGCACCATTATCAGTAAATATGCACAATTCTACAGTCCATCATTATCAGTAAATATGTACAATCTCTGAAGAAGTAAAAAAGTCATCTAAATAATTCCACATTAAATAAATCTGTAACTAAGGAAGAGGTTGCTGCTAGCAAACACCTTTATATTTCATTGTTTCATCGAAAAATAAAGTGTCTGATGTCCCTGAGGAATAAATTGCCTATTATTACATTAAAAATGATAAGCTAGTAATATTGCAATAGGAAATGGATGGCAAACTGATAACAGGCTCATAGTTAGCATCTTAACTTTTTCAGTACGGCAGCATTCACCCTTTGTGGGAGTAGAACCAACAACCTTCTGCATCAAAAGCAAGTACACAACCTGTTGTGCTATTAACAATGCAAGCTAACTTAGCATAAGCAGCACTAAACTTCTCTTCCCCTGCAGCTCTCAGCTCCTTGTAAAATCTAGTCAATACTCAACTGCATCTCAACTTCGCAGCACAAAAAATCTGGAAAAAGCCAAATTTATTGGGGAGGGGGTCAAAAGTCCAAAAACCAGGGACACATTAAACATTGCTTGTATAATCTTGGAAAGTTGCTAGAATAAAATGCTGTGTTACCACCATAAATTTTACTGCTAAGGTCCCTGTGCAAAACAGTCAGAGCAACATAACACTATGCCAAATCACCTGCTTTGTGAAAGAAAAATGCTGTGTTACCACCATACATTTTACTGCCAAGGTCCCTGTGCAAAACAGTCAAGCAACATACCACTACGCCATATCAGCTGCTTTGTGAAAGAGCGGAAGACTGAAATTTAAATGGCTATCATTTAATTAATTTAGTTCTCACCTTAGCTGTCAACCTCTTAGCACAAAACACCTGGACAAACCCAGTAATGAGGGAATACAGCCCTCAAACATATTCAGTGAATTCAGTTCTTGCCATAGCTGTCAACCTTAGCACAAAAAAACCTGGACAAAGCCAATAATGGGGTAATACAATCCCAAAAATAAGGACAAATTTCAAATATTCATCTTATAAACTTAGAAAATTGCTAGAATAAAAGGTTGTGTTAGAATAAAAGGTTGTGTTACTATATTTTTTCTGAAGAATATGAAGTCTGAAATTCAAATGCCTGTCAATTTTACTTCTGACAGAACAAAAACAATTTTCAGCAGAGGCCCAGGGAGAAACACTGAAGACACATGTCTTTGTAAAATGGCAGGACACCAGAGCAAATCCACACAAACACAGGGATGAGATGCAGACTACACACAGACGGCACCCCAGCCAAGAATCAAACCATAAAACCTATAGATGTGAGGCAACAATGTTTCCACTGCACCATCAAATATGTAAGGAGTTAAACATTCAGAAACCTGAAGTCTGAAATTCAAATGTCTCTCAAGTTTATTTAACATTTGTTAATCAGGACAGTCTGACTTGGAACAAAAAAACAATTTTCAACAGAGGCCCAGGAAGAAATAATGCAGACATGTCTTTGTAACATGGGAGGACACAAAAGCAAACCACACAAACACAGGGAGAAGATACAGACCCCACACAGAAGGCACCCCAGCCAAGAATCAAACCTGAGAACCTGCAGCTGTGAGGCAACAATTCTACCACTGCACCATCAAATATCAAGCATTGCAACATTTAGAAGCCACAGATATTATGAGGAACAGATCAGATCAAATATGAGGCAAAAATCTGCAATTTTTTAAAAAATGGTGGTGGGTAGGGAATTCAGGTCCTTAACACCTGCATACAAGGTACAGGGTTCAAGCCTGAGGTATTCCTTACCACACCACCATGTGTTTGTTCTAGCCACCAGTATATAGCAACTGGGGCATACACACACACACACACACACACACACACACACACACACACACACACACACACCCCTAGCCCTACCTACCTGGAGTGACACCATCCCTCACACACACCTACCTGGAGCGACACCATCCATCACACACACACACCTACCTGGAGCGACACCATCCCTCACACACACCCACCTGGAGCGACACCATCTCCTCAGACTCCATAGCTCTGCTGCCTGTGCATTACATCCACCATGCGAGATCCCCTGACGAGACTCCTGGAGCACATCCACCGCGAGATCTGAGACTCCAGCCCTGCCTGCTGATGTTGCAGTCTGGGTGCAATCTGTTTCCAGCGACAGTCTATGCAGTTTTAACTGCATAGACTTCTGGGATCTCTGCTGTTACATGTTTCCCAGTCCAGACTGCTGCTGAGACAGTTTGCGCATGCTCCATACTGTCTCAGCAGCAGTCCGGACTTGTGTGCATGCGCGGAAATCTGTTTTTTTTATTTTTTTATCTGCGAATTTTAAATTGTTTTATTTCTTTACTTTTTATTTCTTTACTTTTCTTTACAGCTGGGGGGGCTGCAGTCCAGCAGTCCAATAGAACGGGGCCGCCCCTGTGTATAACCAATCTACTGGAAAGTCTCCAAGAATAGACAGTATTCTGGTGGAAGTTTGAAAGCTTGGACACGAGAAAGTGATAAAGATATGGAAGATTTATTTAACAGTATTTTAAAAGAGGAGAAGCACCAACATCCTGGACAAAAGCTGTGGTGGCTGTAATACCTAAAGACAGCAAGACCTATCAATAGAACTTCATATAGGCCCAATTCAGTTTTAAACCATGATTATAAGTGTTTAGGTCTATAATGGCTAAAACAAAGATAAAGGAGATGCCAAATGTAATAGATATGGACCAATGTGGTTTTCTGGAGGGAAGGCAAAGATTTGACAACATTAATACAAAACAAATGATCCAGACAGAAGTAGAATGTAAGAAAATAGTGCTGTTGTTGGTGGGTCTTGATACAGAGAAAGCATTTGACAGGCTAAGCTGGGATTTTATGAGTAGGGCAATGGAAGTATTTACATTTCCTGATACAATAATAAGGTTAATTAGAAGGATATATCAGGGACCAGAGGCAAAAATCAAAGTGGGAGGGTTCCTCTCTGGTAAGTTGTGTCCGAACAGATGAGCTAGGCAGGGGTGCCCTCTTTCCTGTTTATTTGTCTTATATTTAGAACCATTAGCAAACAAAATAAGGGACTCAGAAATTCAGGACATAATTGGTATGGTGTTCAAAACAGTTGGGTGACATTTGCAGAGGACACCATTTTGTACCTGATGGTATCCAAAAAAAGACCTTTTAGTGTTGTGGAACATTCTAAAATAACCCTGTTTTTTTCAGGATATAAACTAGCTATACACTATGCACCTACACATGAATTGGTTCAGCAATAACTGTATTTATGGGGACATGATAAAATTAAGTATTTAGGAGTATGGGAGCATATGTTCTCAGAGTGTAATTAGTTGGCAGACTTTAAAAATTGTACTCTGTCAGGATTACTGGGAGATCAAATGAGTAAAACTAAATAAATTATTATTTTTTTTTTAGCTGGGTTACAGGATCTGAATTGCCTAGATGTAGTAAAGCCCTGTAAAGATCAATTCTGATGACTGCCAAAAAAGCAATTACTAGAATATGGGAAACCAACTAGACTTGAAGTAATGAATATTGCAACAGATAAAAGAACAGGAAGTAGAATCTTTAGAAAACAGTAGGAATAAATTACATACAAAAATGGAAATTGTGAGAACAATACATATAGAAAAATGTTTTGAAGGATGAATGCGGTTTAAGAGAAGGAAGGAATTTAACAATGTATGCAATGCTGCTTTGATTATATGGTGTAGTACAATATATGTGATGTATAATGTCTGCAAATGTGAACTTGTTAATGTTTTGATTACTTTTATATAAATTTGCCTATGTCACAAGTGATAATTCAATAAAGGTGTTTAAAAAATAGAAGCACACTATACCAGCCAGTAGAAGAGGTCATGGTGATAGGATAATGTTGCAGCCCCTAAACTGTTGTGTTATCCTTTTCACAGAATTATTAAGGAAGTTGAAATAAGGATGCAGCATTGATGCTGAAGGCCGTACTGAGATATAACTGTAACACATGCTAATGGAGAAAATACAAAAGAAGTGAATGGCAGAGTCTGAAACAAAGATTACAATATGAAAAGCAGGAGAAGAAAAGAGTAAGTATGGCAAAGGAAAGCCTGTCCAACAGTACCAATTTGTGTGCTCCTTTGGAAATGCGACAGTGTAAATGAGAAAAGATGCAGCCTCCATGTGGGATAAAATACGGATGCACTCACATGAAAAACTGGCAGTCAGTTCTGTAATGTACTGAAATAAGCAAATATGACACAAAACAGCAAAGCCTATTCAACTTTCAACAGGAACTACTTTTTTTTTTTATTTATTTAAGAAAAATTTGGGGAAAGGCTATGTGAATCGTGGAAAATGCCCTGGGTAAAGAAGATGACTTTTGATAATGTTATTTTCAGGAAGTGAAATGGGGTTTGCAGATGAAGAATATGTGGAAACTAACAGCTGTTATATGGCATCATTAGAATGTCATAAGATTTTTTTTTTTTTGCAAAATAAATTATTAAACAGTAAACAATAAAATCATTTTTATAATATTATTCAAGATCGACTATATGAATTCAAAAAGTAACAGGATGTGAAAGGCAATGATATTTAAGGTGCAAGACATAGCACAAAAAGAAGATGGAGTGTTAAAGTTTAGGAAAAGTTGCCTTTTGGAATAGGATCACCAAAATTACCTCTTTTCCTTCCAAAAAAGCCTTGCTAAGCAAGAGGGCATGAGCACTGTTTCCATGTCTCATGTGAAGAACCCCTTTATGCTCCCCCCAAAGATGCCAGTTTTTCAAGTAGGAACCTTCTTCCCTGTCTGAACATGGAACCCACATCCTACGGGTTCAGAGGAAGAAGGGCAACCAATTGTGCTCCAGTAACATCCATATGGACACAGTATTTGTAAATCAAGTTATGAGCTGGAGTCCCAGGACAAGGTCTTGAAGGAAGAAGAGCTTTATGTAATTGCAATTAGTGTGAGGTGGTTGCATTTTAATGTAGAAGGCTATGAAGTCAATACATCTAAACTGTGGGGTGATGGGTCTCCCCAGCTAATAAGTATTGAATAGGATAACTTGTGGTCGTCAGCACTGATCCTCCATCCAGTTACAAAGGTTTTCTTAGATCCTTACTGAGAAGTGCAGTAATACAAGGTCTACCGCAAACATCTCACAACAGAGGGTGTCATCCACTTGGAAACTTGTACCATGTTTATATGTTGCAGACTGGAGACAACAGAAAAGGGGAATGTGAAAGTACTCCAAAGACTTGGCCTTGGGGAGTTCTGCTTTTTTGTGTAGGACAGGGCATAACATTGTGAACAAAAAAAACAAAACTCCCCGTTAAGACAGATGCTTTCAAAACAAAAAGAAGACTCAACATATAGAAAGTCTCAATGGATTATAAAGGACAAATGGCACTTACTGATGAATATGAATAACCTTGCACTATTCAGTTACAATTCGTGCAATATAGTACTTAGTTTTTAGTGATTTAAGGATTCAGGACAGAGCAAGTTCATTCATTAAAAGGAAACTTCACTCTGAAAATGAAAATAAGCAAATTCAGTTTTCCTCATAATATTATCTGGCAGTTAGTGCAGATGATTAAGGCTATGAGCCATTAATGAGCTGGATCCTGTAGTACATGGATCGATTCCTTCAACCTCCACAGCCTGCTATGTAACCTTGAGCAAGTCACTTAACCAGAGTGCTCCAGGTTGGAGTCTGAAAAAGGTCCATACAGATTACTGCTCTTATACTAATGAAGCAAATCCTTTTTTTACTGTATTTTAATATCTACTGTCTCAAAACAACTGCCACAAGGACTGTCACATGACTGTTATACAGTCTCTAACGCAGTTTGTGCTCCAACAATATCATACAGCCCAGACATCTCAGCATAATAAAATGGGTATTGTTTCCTGCATCTGGATACAATTATGGTATTATGAGTTAGCAGGAATGTCTATAAAAGCGGTTCCACCATTTTTTTTCAGTAATCTGTGATGATTGCAAGTTGCCAAATGGTTCACTTAAAGGTTTTCAGCACAACTAGGTAAACAGCAGTTTTTTTTTTAAAGAATTTACAGTTGTAGTTTAACTAGGTAAACAGCAGTTTTTTTTTAAAGAATTTACAGTTGTAGTTTTCTAGGGATCATTTATTACAGAAAATGCTTGCTGAGATTATATAATATATTGATGCCTTTTTTTTTAACTTGTGGCTCTATTACTGTTACATTGTGATACTTGTGATGTTCAAAAAAAAGTTGTAGTGTTTAGATCTTCCCCCACAGTCATAAGTGCCAAAGCTGCCAGCAAGTCTAGCAGTACAGTTCAGTTCTCTGTAACTGGCCATTGTCATCTCAGAGAAATGACATGTCACATGAAAACTATTTCAAGTATTTCAGACTGAGTAACAGCGACACTTCATCAGCCAAAACAGTACTTACCGACTTACTTATGTAGCGTTTCATAAAACTCATCATCATTCTTCATGTTTTTCTCTAACATCTTACTCTTTGGAAAAAAAGTTTCAACTTAGCATGGATGTGTGTAATATTGACCTTTGCAAGACACGGTCTCAGGAAGTGAAATTGCAAGCAGCAACCTGCAGTGAAAACTACAGATAGCATGCTGCCTGATTAATTTCACACAGAATGAGACAAAACACCTCTCTGTAACAACATTTGAACAGGGATATGGTAGGAAGATTATGACCTGTAACAAGGAAAATGTAAATGCAAACAACAAAAGGTACTGAACAGTTTCTGAACATTAAACTGCATCAAGGTGATATTACCGGAGAAAATGTCTACAGTAGACTCCCTCTTATCTGGCCTCTCTTTAACCAGCCTCCTCTTTAACTAGCTATCAAATTTTTGCTGTAGCCCTAGCAAAAGACAGAGAAAACAACACTTCTGGCTCCTCTGGGCTAAATAATGGCAGACATTTGAGTTTTAGACTTCATATTCATTAGAAAAATGCCCGAGGTGGTGGTGCTGCGGTAGCGTTGTCGCCTCACAGTAAGACGCTGTCCGGTTCAATTCTCAGCTAGAGCGGCTTCTGCGTGGAGACATGCGTGAATGGGCATACCTTCGTTGAAGGTTGTGCATCAGGCCTGGCAAGCCGGTATGTAAAAATCAACTGCCAATCATTAGTGGACCGGAGTTCTGCTGTGGTGACCCCTAACCGGGAAAAGCCGAAAGACACACACACATTCATTAGAAAAATGCATACTAGCTCAAATCCTGCTATTCTAGTTGATTTATAACCTATAAATGCTATTTTGTATGCATTTTCTGATTAACCAGCCATTCATTTGTTCAGCCTAAAGTCCAGTCCCAGCAAGACTGTATAAGAGGGAGTCTACTATACTTGGAAAATGTTAACTGTTGAAGGTGGCGTTTTTCTTTAACTGACTACTACTCATGGACTGCATCACAGTGTTACTACCACTGTCTAGAGGCACAATGATTTATAGAATGGTACTGCTGCACAAGTATGACAATAAATCAGATTGCTGTGTTTTAACAGTCAGTCTGCCTTCTACCAGCTGCCGATTTACAGATAAACTGAATCACTATTTAAACTACAGTTATGACAATGGGGTGGTTGCTAAACATCACTGCTGACGTACTAAATCTTTACATTAATTATAACAATTCTTCATGAGAATACTGCTATTTGTTAATTATTTTCTACAGGTCTGAAGTTCACTTTATCAATCAGGTGGTAAGATCACTTACACAGGTGTAACTTGGTCCACATGCAAAGAATATACATTGCAAGCAATGCATCGGTACATTTGGACAAATCATGTAGTTAATGCATGACTC
Organism: Protopterus annectens; assembly: GCF_019279795.1. NCBI lineage: Eukaryota > Metazoa > Chordata > Ceratodontiformes > Protopteridae > Protopterus > Protopterus annectens. Next base: position 880,272,214 of record NC_056741.1, read on the forward strand.
AAACTGAACCGCATACTGAAATCTTCAGAGCACAAAAATTATGTTTTTAATAAGCCAAAGATATTTTACAGCATTCGGGTAGATCTTTATGCAGAATCTGCTCTTATCTCTGAATGAGTCACATGTTCTTTAAAAACATTAACTAATTACATTCCATGCCTTAGACTCCTACCTGTCTAAGTAAGGTAAATATCAAGTTTATATGGTAAAGCTTTCCAAGTCCAGACAAAGGCAAAAATACTGCCACTTCAAGTCGTTCAGGTTCACAGAACAACCAGAAGCAATGAATAAGGATTCTGATAATTCAACGGGCTTCCTGAGCAAAACTTAAGTTTCTAAGTGTGTGCTTTAGTGTGTGTGTGTGTGTGTGGGGGGGGGGGATCTCTAAGTCAATTAACTTAAACATTAAACAGAAGAAAACAAAAAGCACCCTCTACATGCTTTCCAGACCTCTTAATTATTAAATAATTGTGCTTTCTTATAGGAGATAATAGGACTGAGCCTGTAACTTTGCTTTTGCATAAAAAAGCCTATTCACATTATTTGTGAAGGTAGTGGCTACATGTGGAAGTCAGTAATCCAGCCGAGACAGGAAAATAGTGATAGAAATTAATTCATTGGCTTTAGGACTGAGGAAACTAGTTTCTACATTTGCATAGTACCCCACGAAAACTAGCTGAGCCTTAAATGTCTTTTAATTGAAAAAAGGGTCGAGCCAAGCACCTAGGCACTTGAATGCCTGAACTCTTTCAGTGTGCACCATTTAGGGAATAAACAAACTTAAGAAGAACCAAAGCAAACTTGGGCAAAGGTACCACAACTGACAGCTATTCAGCCTGCTTAGTTGGCACACAGGTTGTGCACGTCAAATCAAGTACACAATCTCCTAGAATGCAAAGCAGTGAAAAGTTCACAATTAAAAAGTATACACTCCCCTAGAATGCAAAGCAGGGAAAAGTTCACAATTAACAAGTACACACTCCCCTAGAATGCAAAGCAGGGAAAAGTTCACAATTAACAAGAGTTGCAGACAGAATGTAAAGCAAATATAGAGTTTGGTGAAAGGAGGAAATAGCGCAAAAGAAGTGTTTCAGATACAGGCAAGAGGAAGAATGGAAAGCAAGCTCTGACAGCACTGGAAAAAAGTGAGAAGACGGTCAAGGAACCTTCAGACTTGCTCATCATGTAGTTCCCATGATCCTATGACAGTACTCAAAGCAAAATTCAGTAGGGATGAGAAACTACTGACACCCACAGAGGAGGGAGATCTGGGGGGGCATCATTATCACAGCTTAAATAAAACATCAGGAGCAAAATGAGAAAGCAAATCCAAGTGCCAAAAGAATGCTGTACTGCAATCTAAGGATGCTGAATTTACAATTCCAAGAAAAAGGGTTTTGGTTAGGCCACAGGATACGGTGTTCCGTTTTGGTGGCTGCTAAGGTAAAAAAAGAACTCAAGGAGGTAGAAAAACTGAAGAGAAGGGATGCACAACTGATAAGAGAAGTGTATCAGCTCTTTTTAAAGAAATCTACATCAGAGGTAGATGAAAGCACTGACAAAACCGATTTTGTAATGTATCTCTGGTACTCATTCTGTCATTTTGGTCAAGTTTGTGAACATGTTCACTTAGAAGTGTTTAGTGTGTTCAAAGTAATAATGTATTAAAGTCAGCCTTCAGATAAGTTCACCTTCAGTACCAATATATTTATGTTCGTTAAATAAAAGTGAGATGACTAATCATTCAACATAACACTAAGCATCAAAGGTATGGCAGAATATGAACATCTGGAATAGAGAAATGGAAGACAGCATAAATAATACCGTGATTTACTTACAGAGATGGTAACTAGCAGCCGCGGTGGTACGGCAGTAGCGTTGTTACCTCACAGCAAGAGGTTCTCCCGTTTGATTCTCGGCTGGGCTTGGGAGTGCCTCCTGTGTGGAGTCTGCATGTCCTCCCCGCGGTTGGGTAGCGTTCGAAAGACATGCGTGCGTAAATGGGCATGCCTTAGTTGAAGGTTGGGCATCAAGCTGGCACCTCGGCGTTTCGTAAAAATCTACTGCCAATCATTAGCAGACTGAAGTTCCGCTGTGGCAACCCCTTACCGGGAAAAGCCGAAAGACAAACAACAACTTACAGAGATGGTACCTAAACATTATGCAAAAGCTAAATAAAGAGCACTTCTTTTCCTTTTGTACATTGGAGGCAGGTTTGCTTTTTGGCAATTCCGGTTGAGTTGCACCTCTACTTATGCAGGTGGGGTGTTGTCCTACTTTGTATCTCATGCTCAGAACTATTTAGAGGAACAGACTTTGGGGGAGGGTAGCCAGAATTTCTACAGATATGTTATACAGGGGGTTTAAGTGTAATGGACTACAGTCCTTGTGCCTTGTAGGAACTCAATAACAAACATTTGGATATGTTACATTCACTCTAAGTACTACTGCGGTGGTGGTGCTGCGGTAGTGTTGTCACCTCACAATTAGACGTTGCCCGTTTGATTCTCAGTTAGAGCATCTTCTGTGTAGCGACATGCATGAATGGGCGTTCCTTCGTTGAAAGTTGTGCGTTAGGCCCAGCAAGCCAGTACGTAAAAATCTACTGCCAATCATTAGCGGACCGGAGTTCCGCTGTGGCCACCCCTAACTGGGAAAAGCCGAAAGACACAAACATTCACTCTAAGTATAAAATGTATTATTTAACATATTGCTGCAAGATGTATTGCTGTTATACAATTTACTTAAAAATACTTTACTGCTACCTTTTTTGTGGAACTGTGCTGGTATTCAGTACACTAATGTACTCGGTGTGCATATGCTTGAGCAAAATAGTAGTTATCAGTTTTTTTGTAAGATCAGTATAGAACTTCTACAAGTACAGAGTATGTGGAGGGGCTGGACAGATTCCTTCCTCATTCCATTTGATTGGTTGATTGGCACTTCTTCCTGGTAGGTAATACTATGTTTTGTACCAAGCGGATGAGCATTTCTACCACTAAAACTACAGGAATAAACAAGGTTTACCATATCCAATTTAGGATTGTTGTTGCAAAATGGTAATTTTAATTCTTGCCATTTCTCACTCCAAATGGCTGAACAGTGCTTCATTCAGGGGTAAAAGTACAGAATTACCTACCCTTATGAATCATTTAAGAGTCAGCTGAAGTCTGGAATGATCAGATACCTCTCGTAGTCCGAAACTTACCATCTTTTACATAGATCATGCCAAGTCAGACAATGCATTAACGTTTACCAGGGTCTCTTGTTCAAATCTACTTCTTTAAAATGCAACCATTTGCAAAACATGGTTGAAAATGTAGATTAAACCAGTTTCAGACTATCCTGTATTAATCAAAGTTATAAGTATATTATATTATACTATGCTTCTGACTACATTATATTATATTATATGATATTATATTATATTATACAATGACTGGGCATTAACATTCCAAAACGTGCACTCTGATTGTCCAGCCCAACCAGCGTGCCTGTTGTAAATCCAAGAATATACCAACGGAAAAAGGTCTGGTCACCAAAATATTTTAACATTGGTATAATCTTTAAATTTTATTTTTATTTATTTATATATATAAAAAATAAAATCTGTAGTCCGGACTCCGGACATACCAAAGAGGCAGCGTGAACAAAATACAAGGGAAATCAGGCATGTTATTTAAAACTAAACACACATACCTGATATCCCTTGTATTTCGTCCATGCTGTCTCTCTCCTATCCCTAAACTGCCCTAAAGTTTTTTTTTTAATTTAAAAAAAAAAAAAAGAAAAGAAAAACAGAGCAACGGTAATCTTCTTTTCTCCACTGCTTACTTTCCCGAACACTGAAGTACTGGGTATGCATGGGAATGCAAGACCCAAATGCATGCGCAGTACATCAGATAAGGCTCAAGGAAATGTCCAGCGGTGGAAGGACAGCACGTCGCCCTTATACAAAGACATTATTTAAGAAAAGTAAGTATTTCTTTTTCTTAAATAATGTCATTATATAATAGCAATAACCCATGTCTAGGTGTGGGCAATGCTGGATTTGCCCACAGTTGTCTTTGTTTGGTCACTCGGGCTTCGCCCTCATGACCACACCAACCGTGGGCAAATCCAGCATTACCCACACCCAGACATGGGTTATTGCTATACTATCATGAAACTTGAAAAAATTGCACAAGATCTCCACAAAACACCAATAAAATCCAAAGGTAGACCCTGGAAGGCATAACAATAAATCTCAAGACAGTCCAGTTTCAATAAGTTTAATAGCAACCGATACACTACATTAACATTCCAAGTTACATTTTCATTTGCACTACTTCATCAGATGTGGGCTAAACAGTCTGTAATGAAACAATGGATATTTCATTTTTTGTTATTATATATTTTTATTTATTTTTTAACACGACAACATGTGCAAACAGAAACAGACCATAAGATACAAGTTATTTTAGTTGTATTTTTTATTGCTATACCGAAGTTGATTTATTGATTCAGGTTCTTAGTAAAGAAAGTATAGTTACATGATTAATAACGTTTTTAAGGTTAGTTTTTAACAGTTTTAGTGAAAAGTTTTGTGATAGGTTCTTAATTTAATTAGGATGTATATAAATACACGCACTTGACTGTTTAGCCCACATATGATGAAGTAGTGTAAACACAAACATAATTTGGAACTTTAATGTAGTGTATCGGTTGCTACACATCTGATGAAGTAGTGTAAACAAAAACATAATTTGGAACTTTAATGTAGTGTATCGGTTGCTATTAAATGTACTGAAATTGGATCGTCTTAAGCTTTATTGTTACGCCTTCTAGGGTCTACCTTTGGATTTTATTATTATAATATATTACATTATAAAATAAAGCAGGAAGGTAGTGGACAGTAATTCCCCACTTCAAGTTGGTGTCAAATAAAATATTTATGTTTGTTTTTTTGGTACTGTTTTTGGAGACAAACTATAAGAAATGTTTGGTTGATTCAGAACACGCAACTGCAAATCACAACAATTAAAAACAATTTAAACAAATCTATATCTGGAAAGAAAAAAATGAAGCGACCGGCATGGAGCTTCTCCACCTCACTTCCCAAGCCCTAATGCTCAGCAATCTGAACTATGAACCTTCTCTGTATAGAACCTTCTCTCCCTATAGTGCCTTTTTTAGGCAAGGTTCAAATGACAAATTCACCACCATAACATGAACAGGCAAGCAAAAACTGAGGGTAATGCTACTCAGTGCTAGAAATCTAAATCTCAAAATGCACTCCCTTGAAGTATTCCTTAAAATGGAGAACATCAATATCTGTGCAGTGACTGAGACCTGGTTCAAGGCTCCAGAGAGCACCCCTGTATTACCAGGCTATAACTCATACCACATTTTTCAGCCACCTAACCTGGACCGGAACACAAAGGTGGTGGTGTGTCCATATTCATTAAGGATATCCACACCTTCATGCTAGTTGCTCAGCATAATGCATTCGTGGTTATCCAAGTGCAACTAAAATATTAGGGTTTAACCAAACACACGTCAGAACAAACCCGCAAGTATGGCAGGTGCAAAGGCTCCAAACATACAGTAGCAAAGTCAAATATAAAACCAGCACCGCATGTGGTAAAGGAACATAAATTTAATGTGTAAAAATACACATAAAATAGAACTAACAGCACATATTAACAAAACAACTCCTAGGTGAAGGGTATCAATCCAAAACCACCTGAACCAAACTAGTTTCGGGAAGAATGCCTTCGTCAGTGAAGTGCCATCAACCAAACAACCTAATAATGGGTGATTTCAATTACCCCACCATTAACTGGGAAAACTACTCATGTACCAACTCCTTTGCTCAACACTTTCTGGAATTCATAAATTCCAATGCCCTGGATCAACTTATCCACACCCCCACCAGGGCAACAATATCCTAGACCTAGTCATTACCAACATGAGTGACTGTTGTTCCACACCTGAAGTCAACTCCTCGTTGGTCAGATCCGACCATAAGCAAATCCACCCTAGAGAGCCACATCCCGCCCCCACCCCCCATTAAGGAAACCACGGTAAAACATTTCTCCAAAGCCAACTTCATGCTTCTTAATACAGAAGTGGCAAACTTCATGATACCCATGCAAATGGACAATACAGTTATGACTGCTGAATCCTACACAAATGCACTCTATAAGCACTTACAAGTGCATGGATCATGCTATCCCAAACAGAACCAAGACGCTATCTTCCAAAAAAAGAAGCCAATCTGGTGGTCCCCTGCCATAAACAAACTCTACAAGAGAAGGAAGAAACTGTTGCAAAAGAGAGTAAAATCCCATGAGTGGAGGAGCCTCAGTAAGAAGCTGAGATCCCTCATAAGATCCTCCAAAGCTAGCTACGAAAATCACCACTGATTCTGGGGACAACTACAAAGCATTCTATAGCTATGTCAAGAATTTCAATGGCAACACCCAGATCTGCTCTGAGTTACAGCACAACGGCACAAAAATTACAGAATCAAGTGATATTGCCAACATCATGGCAGATAGGTTCAGTGCTAACTTTACCCCCCTCTCACCCCCAAAAGGGCCCATATGTATACAGGAAGAATGCAGAGTCCCTGTAATCACAACTGTGCAGGTAAAAGCTACACTCTCTAAAGCCAAAAACACAGCATCCATGGGACCGGACGACATCCCCAGCTGTGTTTTACACAAACTTCAGAATAAACTGGCTCCCCACCTAAGCACCGTGTTTAATCATAGCCTCACGTCAGGCTTTGTACCCACTGAATGGTGCACAGCAACAGTTATCCCACTCCACAAAGGGGGAGCAACCACTGATCCTGGGAACTATCGCCCTATTAGTCTGATGAGCCTGGTCTGTAAGGCCATGGAGCATATCATGGAACTCATAAACAAAAACACTGGTAACCTCCAAACTCTAGACCCCACCCAGTTTGTGAAAGGTAGATCATGCCTCCTGAACCTGATCGACTTCTTTGAGGCAGTCACCAAAGCCGTAGAAGAGGGTAAGGTGGTTCACACAGCCTATCTTGACCTCGCCAAGGCTTTCGACACCATCTCCCATTCTGGAATTATAGCTAAACTTGCTAAACTAGGTATAAATCCCTACGTCACAAGATGAGTTGCCAACTGTCTCACTGACAGAACCCACATTGTAAAAGCTGCAAACTCCAAATCTGACTTCAAACCAGTGACAAGTGGACTACCACAGGGTTCAGTCCTGGGACTTCTCCTGTTTGGTATCTAGTTCTCTGAAGTACAGGCTAACACAGAAAGTCTCTGACTAATGAAGTTTGCAGATGACTGCAAACTAGGAGCCATAGTCAAGTCCCCAAATGATGTGGACATCCTACAGAAGGGCCTCACTGAGACAGATGCCTGGTGTCAGAGCCATGGCTTCAAGGTCAATGCCAAAAAGTGCACTGTCATCCCCTTTGGTAAAAACTCTGTAACCATGAACTACCACATAGGTGGCAGTCTACTTAATGCCGAATGTGTGATAAGAGACCTTGGGACCCAGGTGGACAGTAGTCTCTCCTTTGATAATCACATCACCAAAGTAGTCAGGAAATCCTTCTACGTGGCACATCTCATCACAAAACGGTTCTCATCCAGGAAAAAAAAGAGGTCATTGTTCCCCCTCTACGCAACACTCATTAGACCCATTACAGAGTACCACACCCCTTTTGGAATGTACCTCACAAGGCATCTGTAGCAGCTGGAAAGGCCACAGAAGTACCTCACAAAGAGGATTACTGGCCTCAAACAGATGCCCTACACTGACCATCTCAAAAACTCCAGCTTTATTCCATAGCATATTGCCTACTCAAAGGTGATCTCTGCATATAAAGCTATGTGAAACCCAGAGCTGTTGGACATGCTACACCTACAGAAATCCCAATCCCTCCAAGCTACACGCTCTAGGGACCTTAACCTTGTCACCACAATAAACAGGACATGCTGGTGGGATAGATTACTGTCCCAGAGACTTCCCATACTCTGGAACAAGCTACCCATCTATGTCAAGCAAAGTTCCTCATTAGCACTCTTCAAGAAAAATCCTGATGAGTGCATGGGAAATAGGAAATACACCTCAGGGGTCACTTCTGTGGCTCTGCTCAACAGGGGCACAAAAAAATAACTTTCTTGGGTGGCGTAAGCGAGGGAACCTTGTTGGTTAGGCTTACTTAGGCCCTTGGGCCGATAGCCTAGTACTTACCTATGAACCTATGTAACACTCAGGTTAACCTATGACATACATTCCTATACAGAAAAACTAAGTATGATGCATAGACTGCTGAGCTGTGACACAACAAACTGGTCTCGAACTCCTGATAGCATATGTGACTTGAAACATTCCCACACCATCTAGGAAGTGACTTTTCTACTTATTTTACATATCATAGTCTGATAGTATGGATTTAAAATTCTGTTAATTGTTATAAAGTTTATATCAGAAATTGGTTTAGATGGTTCATCACTTACAGGAGAAGGGGCTACTGAGGGTGCTTTTGGCCCTGAATTCCTACTGGTTACTTAGTAGTGCTTACTATAACTGGCTCATGTGCTTTTGTTGTCTGCTTTAAATGTGGTATGTTCCAGGCTATGCTGTGCTGAGCTCCAAAACTGCAAACCTACATTGAACTCTTGCTACTGGACTTGACTTGGAAAACAGTCCCACACCATGAGAAATGCTGAAATTAGTGCAGTGTGTCTGAGGTGTACACAACACAGTGCTGGATTTCATACCTTAGTAGCAAGTACTTGTTTTGCCAGTTGTTCTAACCCTTCAAACCCTTTCCATAACCAGCCAACCTTATTCTGATCACCTTCCTCTGTGGGCTATATACCCTAGTGCTCACCTGAGCTTAGTCGTACAGTACTGTCAGCTTGCAGAGTTGTATTTAGCACAGTTACTGTAGTTGCATTCTCTGTATTTGGCTGAATATGCCCTACTGCTCACCTGCACTTGGCTGTGCTTGGTTAGGAATGCATGCACTTCTTTGCACACTCTCTCTACTAGTGAGGCTGAACTTAGCATTACTGCTGCTGTTGCACCCTGCTGTGTACTTCTCACCCCTGCGACAGTTTCACTATTCTGCTACAACGTTTCTATTGATCTCTGCTACAATCTCTTTCTGTTTACCGAAATGTCTTCTCGGCACATACTTTGCTACAATACTTCTACCTTTCTGTACTGTACTTTGTACTGTAGCATTCAACATCCATGAGTTGTACTCAACACCTCCTGTTACATTCTGCCTATTATATTAACAACCTCTTGGAATTATTTGTTATCTATAATTCTTGGAATATTGTACCATAGCATTCACTCCTGTTGTTTAGTCATTCACATATTTTCATAATAGTTTTCACATATAATTTGGGACCGCGTTGAACATTACTGTGGGACCCATGCCTGCAATTCAGGTGTTACTATACTATACTGACCATCTCTTAGATTATTGTACTTGGTATCCATGCCTGCTGTTCATATGATTCGTGTAATATTGTCCTTCATTGAGCCGCACTGTAATGTGTTGCATTATATTGTGTTGCACTGTAGTGCACTGTTTTTGCAGATACCTTACATTATCATACAGGGTTATTAAGATTTCTGAAGTTTTTAAAACACATACCACCAAGCTTCTAGCAGATCTTCAGCATGTCTTTGTCTTATCTGTAACCAGCTTTTTAACATTAAGCACTCAGAGGTACCATTCAAAGTATCAGATTCTTACTGGCAACCATTTGCTATTACCACAAAACGAGTCCACATGCCAGATAGATACAAATACCTATTACAACTATATATTTTATTTAATTACTTACATTTACTTACCATGTTCAGCCTCTGGGCCAAAAAAGGACCTTTTTTAGCAGAGACCCAGGGAGAAAAGCACCACATAGGATAGACACGAAGAAACATTGTGTAAAGGACATCAGACAACAAAAATGCCAAAGGAAACACATCATGATTAATTACAAAGCACTTAGAATATATATCATGATTATTTACAAAGTATTACAAAGCAGAGGGCAGTGGGAAACACTTAAAGTACAGATGAGTATATAAAGGAGACAAATGTTCAACACTAACTGGGGAAAGGGGTGAAAGTAGATGGGCAGGGAATATAGTGGACATCTACTTACAGGCAGAACAAACAGCAAACAAATGACAGGGTTTTGACCAGAATAAATGGTGATGTAGTTAGCAACAAGGTCAGTAGATTGGCCTGATTATATTATTAAAAGGCATAACAGGTTGTTGAGTGGAAAGGAGAGAGGGGAGAGTTATGAAGGTTAAGGAAGTGGGAGAACAATTACACTGGTGCATGTAAAACATCCCTGAGTGTTTAAGCAAAGGATCGTGTGAGACAGGAGGAAGGAAAAAAATCAACAATATAAGTGTGTAACTTTTATGGGACCAAACCAATGGGGGTTTTGAAAGTAACATTTATAGAAAAAACACTTTTTGCAATAGTTATCTACATTGGTCAAGTAACCATCCAGAGTATATGAAATGAAACATACCTAGAGGGCAATATATTAGAGCCTCTCGTATGATTAGCAATGACGATGTATTTAAAAAGGAAGTGGAATATATCACAAAACTTTTTAGATAGAGATTATCCATTAGAATTATTGGAAAAGACAGTTAAAGAAATATTTTACAAAAGAAATATTCTTTTTCCACCAATTTTAGTTAAAGGTATTGTGGATAAGGCAAAGAATGAGAAGGTTTCTTCTAACATCCCACAATGCTGTTTAGAGATGTTGGTCGATACATCTAATATTAAAAGCATCATTACACAAAATTGGAGAATTATTAGCAGCCACAAAGATGTTGGACAAGTGTTGGGTAACACACCACAGTTTGTTAACACTAAGGTTCACAGTATAAAACAACTAATAGAGAGAACAGATATTAAAGTCCCTCCTGTTATAACTAATAAGAGTAAAGGAACCTACAAATGTAATGGATGTTCCAGTTGTAGATACATCCATGAGGGTCCCTTTGTTATGTTATCTCATTTAAGTTATGGCATTAATTTTAAGTTCTGATGCTGTGAATCTGTTGTTATGTTATCTCATTTAAGTTATGACATTAATTTTAAGTTTAGATATAGATGTGAATCTGTTGGGGTGATATATCTTGTATTATGTTCAGCCTGTGACTGCTTTTATGTTGGTATGACTACCAGACGTTTGCGTGACAGAATACAAAAACATCTAAGGGCTATAAAATGAAGGGATAAAGATAATACTTTATATAAACTTTCTAAGATTTGCAGAAACTTTAAAAAGTTTTGTTTTACCATTCTAGAGCAGATTAGTATAGATAAAAAAGGGGGGAAATTTAAAAAATCAGGTGGAAACTAAAGAAGTGTATTGGCAGATAAAACTCGGTGCAGATAGTCCACCAGGTTTGAACAAACACACCAATATTAAATGTTTTTTAGTAAACAGGAAGTTAAATGGTTAATTTCTGTTACACCTTCAATTGGTCCCAATTACAGGTTTAATTGGTTTTACATTTTGTATTTAAACTGAGTGTTGAACTATGTTTTGAATGTTCTGATGAAGTGTTTTACGAAAGTGGAGATTAAAACTTGTTACACTAACTTATTCTTGGTCTTTTCTGTGAATTTATTGAATTTTGGATTTGATTGCTTTAGTTATTCACTTGGCCCTTGTGGTGAATTGCTTTTTTGGTTTATATATTTTATTTATTTGCTTGCATTTGTTTACCATGTTCAACCTCTGGGCCAAAAAAAGACCTTTTTTATCAGAGAACCTGGGAGAAAAGCACCACATAGGATAGACACGAAGAAACATTGTGTAAAGGACATCACACAACAAAAATGCCAAAGGAAACACATCGTGATTAATTACAAAGCACTTAGAATATATATCATGATTATTTACAAAGCACTTAGAATATATATCATGATTATTTACAAAGCACTTAGAATATATATCATGATTATTTACAAAGCAGAGGGCAGTGGGAAACACAAAGTACAGATGAGTATATAAAGGAGACAAATCAACACTAACTGGGGAAAGGGGCGAAAGTAGATGGGCAGGAAATATAGTGGACATCTACTTACAGGCAGAACAAACAGCAAACAAATGACAGGGTTTTGACCAGAATAAATGGTGATGTAGTTAGCAACAAGGTCAGTAGATTGGCCTGATTATATTATTAAAAGGCATGACAGGTTGTTGAGGGAAAGGAGAGGGGGGAGAGTTATGAAGGTTAAGGAAGTGGGAGAACAATTACACTGGTGCATGTAAAACATCCCTGAGTGCATAAGCATAGGATCATGTGAGATGGGAGGAAGGAAAAAAGAAACATAATATACACTGGAATGAGGCCTACATTAGATAGTGCATGTCATTTAAGACGGCTTGGTGTAAGGTAGATGAAGAGTGGACTTGAGGAGAAAATTGAGGAGGTGGCTAGGAGGAGAAGAAAATACAAGGAAGTTGGAGTGTACACAGCCTAGACTAGAGGCAAACCTCACATAAACTACGTCTCCATAGCCATATTAACACTACGCCCATACACTGTAAGAGAGGCACAAAACCATCTTACACCAAGGTGCTAAAACAAATCACTTCTGAAACTTCAAGGTAAAGCACAGCTAAACCTCAGCGACACAAACACTCATTCTAAACCTCTGCGAATTTGGAACTATCAGAGTCCCCCCATGAAATAAACATCTTACAAGAGGGACCTACACAATCAAATGACTGTTGCCAAAGTCATAGATTAAAACTCAATGTCATGAAATGCATTATAGTGACTTTTGTGAAAACTGCCACCCAGGACAATTACTAAAACACCCCTATAGTGGATCTGGTAGTCAGGGATCTGGGAACATACATAGACAATAATCTGTCCTTTAACAAACATTTGGCCAAGGTAGTAAGAAAATCACTCTATGCCACCCAACTGATAAGTAAGGGCATGGCATACAGGTCCAAGAAAGTCATAGTGCCACTTTATTTGGCCCTCATCAGACCCATCATTGAGTATAATGCCTTCTTGGCACGTACCTGACATATGCAACAGTTGGAATGCCCACACACATTCCTTACCAGGAGGATCCAGGGTGCAAACACACTGTTCTATACAGATCATCATAATGCCCCATCTGTATACTCTTGTCTGTTACAAGTTACCGAGAGGCGATCTATGTCTGGCAAACAAGGCATCCTCAGATCCAGCACTGACAGATCTTTTGCAAATCTGCAAAACCAACAGCATCAAGACCTCTAGATCCACGGATTTAAATATTGCTTGTGACATAAGACATGTTCACCGCAAGACAAATGCCAACTCAGCCTCTCCACATGCTACGCACCCATAGAGTGGCGCACAGCAACGGTTATTCCACTCCACAAAAGTGGAGCCACAACAGGCCCTGGGAACTATTGCCCTATAAGCCTGACTAGCTTAGTCTGCAAGGCTATGGAGCGCATCATCATGGAACTCATTAACAGAGACATTGGGAACCTCCAAACACTGCACCCTACCCAGTTCAGCTTTGTTAAGGGCAGATCATGCCTCCTAAACCTGGTGGACTTCTTTGAGACAGTTACCAAGCTATACACGAGGGAAAGGTGGTACACACAGCCTACCTAGACCTCGCTAAAGCCTTCAGCACCATTCTCCATTCTAGTATTATAGACAAGCTCACCAGCCTGAACATAAGCCCCTACATCACAAGATGGGTTGCCAACTGCCACACGGACAGAACCCACATGGTGAGAGTTGCAGGAGCTAGGTCCTACTCTAAACCGGTTACAAGTGGCATTCCCCAGGGCTCAGTCCTAGGACCCCTCCTGTTCGACATATACTTCTCAGAGGTACAGGCAAGCACAGGAGGACTATAGCTGACCATGTTCACAGACGACTGCAAACTAGGGGCTATAATTGACTCTCCAGTTGACACAGACATCCTCCAAAAGGGTCTCACTGAGACAGATACCTGGTGTCAAAATCATGGCCTCAAGCTAAATGCCAAAAAGTGCATAGTTATCCCCCTTGGAAAAAACAAATTACCCACAAACTACCACATAGTTGGTAGTTTCCGAAATATGGAAGACATAATAAGGGATCTGGGGACCCAAGTAGATAGTAATCTCACCTTTGATAATCACATTGCCAAAGTGGTTAGAAAATCCTTCTACGTGGCCCACCTAATCACAAAAGAGGTCATTGTGCCCCTCTACTCATCACTCATCAGACCCATCATAGAGTACAATGTCCCATTTGGGATGTACCTTACAAGACACTTGCAACAGCTGGAAAGACCACAAAAGTACCTCACCAAGAGGATCACTGGCCTCAAACAGATGCCCTATGCAGCTCGACTGAAGAAACTCCAGCTGTACTCAGTTGCATACTGCCTACTCAGAGGTGATCTCTGCCTGACATACAAGGCCATGTCCAACCCAGGATTGATGGACATGCTCCGCCTAAAGAAAACCTTATCACCTCGAGCCACACGCTCTAGGGATCTAAACCTCACCACAACAATAAATAGGACAGGCTGGAGGGATAGATTCCTGTCCCAGAGACTTCCCATGCTTTGGAACAAGATTCCAATCTACAATAGGTAGAACTCCTCGCTAACACTCTTCAAAAGAAACCTTGATGAGTGGATGGGAAAAGTACAGTTTTGTACATACCATAAATGTAGATGTTCGAGTGTATACACTGCTGCAGTCATTACACTTGGGTTATCCTGCCCTCAGGCGGTCCCTCAGTCGGCCTGAGTTCCAAAGTCTTGGTCCGGCGTAGGTTGCTGTCGCCTCTTCCCTGACGTCAGTGCGACAGGCGTATATAAGATGCAGCCAACACCATTTTCTTCAGTTTTCCTTGCTCCAGATGTCAGGTGCCCCCAAAAAGGTAGGCAATGCAAATTGCTAATAAAACATACATATGAAAAGCAAGTCAAAAAATTTCAGTTACCAGCAAATACTCCCCATAGGTAGTAAAGGGTAGAAGACATAGGTATGTACCAGCAAGTAAGAGGGGAAGGAGGGAGGGTAACCTGGACTGCAGCAGTGTATACACTCGAACATCTACATTTATGGTAGGTACAAAACTGTACTATGTTCATCGTGTTACACTGCTGCAGTCATTACACTTGGGTAGAATCCCAAAGCTGAGGTAGGGAGGATGGATCTATAAGGCATTAGGGGTGGCTATAAGGCCCTGCAGCACAGCAGTGGCAAAGCCAGCTCTGGATTTAGAGTACAGAGGCAGATGGTAATGCTTGGTAAAGGTATGTACAGAACTCCAAGTTGCTGCTTCCAAAATGTCCTTGGTAGGTACTCCTCTGAGGTAGGCAGTTGAAGTGGCTGTTGCCCTGGTAGAATGAGACCTAATGCTGTTAGGTACAGTTTTCCCATGGTGTGTATAGCAGAAACGTATACAGTGTCCTATCCATTTTGAAATGGTCTGTTTTGAAATGGCTTTTCCCTGTGCTCCTGCAGCATATGCTACAAACAATTGCTCAGTTTTCCTGAAAGCTTTGGTTTTGTCCAAGTAGAAGCGTAACTGCCTGTGTATGTCCAAAGAATGCAGAAGTCTCTCCCCTTTATTCTGTGCGTTTGGATAAAAAGTTGGCAAGTGAATAGTTTGGTTTAGAGCCACACTTGATACCACCTTTGGCATAAATGTAGGGTTTGTTCTTAAAGACACCCTGTCTTGGTGAAAAATGATGAAAGGTTCCACTGCCATTAGTCCCTGTAATTCTGAAACTCTTCATGCTGAGGTTATTGCTAGGAGCAGTGCAGTTTTCCAAGAGACATATTTTAAATCTGCTGTGTTAGCTGGCTCAAAAGGAGGTAAAGTTAATTTTTCCAACACGAAGTTGAGGCCCCAAGTTGGAGTTGGTGCTCTATGGGGCAGTCTTACGTTTTTACCCCTCTGAGGTACTGTTTTAGCAGAAGATTAGAAAAAATAGGTGGGTCCGTGTTGTAATGAGCAGAGATGACAGAGGCGTGGATCTTGATGGATGAAAAGGAGAGGCCTTTGTCCAGCATCTCAGTTAAATATTGTAGTATCTGAGGAATATCTGGGACAAGAGGGTCAAGGCTGTGAGCCTGGTTCCAGGCACAGAATCTCTTCCATTTATCTGAACAGGCTTTCCTGGTGCTAGGCCTTCTGGCCTCCAGAATGACATCCATAACAGCTTTGGAGAGAGGCATTGCTTGCTTGACTTAGGAATCTGCCATGCAGCCAGGTTTAAAGTCTTTAGCTGGCTGTGAAGTATCTGATTGTTGTGCTGAGTCAGAAGATGTGGGATTTGAGGCAAAATCCAGGGTTGACCTTGTGCTAAGTTCTTTAAGATTGGGTACCAGTGCTGACATAGCCAGTCTGGGGCAATCAGGATCATCTTTGGCATTTCTTGCCTGGCTTTTATGAGTACCTTTGGAAGGAGAGGTAGTGGTGGGAAAGCATATACTTGTAGGTTTTTCTAGCTGAATGAGAGGGCATCCACTTTCCATGCTTGTGGGTGGTAAGTCCTTGTGCAGAATTTCTGTAGCTGGCAGTTCATTGGGGATGCAAACAGATCTATGTCCGGGCTCCACCATTTTTGTGTCATCATTCTGAGTATTTGTGGATGTAATTTCCACTCGTGCGGATCCATGATGTTTCTGCTTAAGTCGTCTGTCAGTGTGTTTTTCTCTCCTGGCAGGAATTGTGCTTGCAGATGAACTTGATAGGTTATAGCTGTGTTCCACAAGGTCATGGCTTGTCTGCAGAGGGGATAAGAATGAGTGCCCCCTTGCTTGTATGTACCACATAACTGTGGTGTTGTCTGTCTTTCGTAGTAGTTGTCCTGGATGCAGAAGGTCCTTGAAAGCTATAAGGGGATTTTGTACAGCTAGCATCTCTTTTTGATTGATGTGAAGATGCCTTTGTTCTGCGGGCCACTTGCCCTGAATATAATTTTCCTGCCATGTGTGCTTCCCAGGCATAATCCAATGCATTTGTTGTCAGTGTTTGCCTGGCTGTGGGTTGAGTGAAAGGCTGTCCCTTGTTGAGGTGACATGCTTGAGCCCACCATCGAAACTCCTGTTGAAGGCAAGGAATTAGTGGTATTACTGTTTCCAAACTTTGACAGTGTTGAGACCAGACACTCTTTAGGTACCATTGTAGTTTCCTCATATGTAGTCTGGCATACGGAATTAGTAGTATGCAAGATGCCATGTAACCCAAGGCCTGCAGAATTTTTCTTGCAGGGAGTTGGGTCTTGGTCTTTATTGCCATCAATTGAAAATACTGAGTCAGTTGTCCTTGCTTGTCTGGTGTGAGATAAGCCATCTGGGCCGTTGTATTCAAGCTGGCACCCAGGAATATTATCTCTTGTGAGGGCACTAGTTTTGACTTCTTTTCATTTACTGTGTACCCTAGGCAACTTAACAACTTTTTTACAAATGCCAGATGCTTTAGAAGAATGTCCTTGCTCTCGGCTTGAATCAGGCAGTCGTCCAGGTATGGATAAATTTGAATTCCTTTCTGTCTGCAAAATGCAATTACTGGTGCCAGGCACTTTGTGAAGACCCTGGGCGCAGTAGATAAGCCAAAGGGCAGTGCAGAGAATTGGTAGTGCATTGACCCAGCTATGAACCTGAGGTATATTCTGCAGTTTTGTCTGATAGGGACATGCAGGTATGCCTCCTTGAGGTCCAATGTTACGAGACAAGCTTTCTTGCCCAGCATGGGAAGAAGCTGCTGTAGTGTCAACATTTTGAATTTTGGAACATCCAGGTAAGTGTTTAGAGCAGAAAGATCCAAAATGGGCCTCCAGGCTTTGTCCTTTCTGGGAACCAGAAAGAGTCTTGAGTAAAATCCTTGTCCTTGCTCCTGTGTTGGTACCTTTTGAATAGCTTGCATGTCCATGAGTGCTGTGATTTGTCTTTGAGCCTCTGCCCATTGATTTGGTGGCAGATTTGGCATTCCTTTTAGCCTTGGCAGAGTATGAAAGTGGAATCTGTAACCTTGAGATAAAATGTTGAGAACCCATTTGTCTTTGGCGATCATATGCCAATTGTGACAGAAAAGTGTCAGTTTTCCTCCCAAGGGGGTTGCCAAGAGAGAACTCTTTGGCAGCTGTAGTGGGAAGTCATTGGGGCTGTTTTTTGTAAGGTTGAGGCCTGTCTTCCCCTTCTTTCTGGGTTGATGCACCCCATTGTCGAGGCCTGTAAGGACCTTGTGGTTGACCTCTACCTCTTGGACGTCTGTATCTGCCCCTTTGAGGTCTGTCTGTAACTGGAAAGGACCAATTCTTTGTTGGCCAATTTCTGCTAAATCGAGAAGGCTGAACCTGTACGAAATCCTTCATGGTTTGCATAGATTTTGCCTTATCCTCCATTTTCTTTAATACCTCTTCTGCCTTAACTCCAAATAAAACATCCTGCTGCAAAGGTGCATCCAATAATTTTGCTTTAACATGATCTGGTAACGTCTGTTCTTTTAACCAAGCATGTCTTCTAATGACAGAACCTGTAACTGCTGCTCTACAGGAGGCCTCTAATGAATCAAAACCACATTGCAAAGTATGCTTTCCCACTTGTTCAGCTGCATGCAATAAATCCTGCATTTCTTTATAATTAGGAGGATCTGAGTTTTTGTTTCAACTGAGACATCAAATATTGCTGATATTTTAGCATGTGAAACTAGCAATTTAAGGCCCTCATTGCTAAAGTTGCAGATGTATATACTTTCTTCCCCCATCTGTCTAATGCTCTGGTATCTCTGTCAGAGGGGACTGGGTTCTTTGCTGAGGAGGCTTTTACCCCTTTGGGGCCCTGAGAAATAGCTTCAGGGTCAGCAGCAGGGCTTTTATAAAGAAATTTGCGAGAGTCAGGGACTCTGTAGTATCTGTCTGGCTTAACTGGAGCAGGAGGTAAAGAATCAGGATTTAAACTGGATTCAGTATACACATCATCCACAATATCTAACACTGGCGGAATAGCAAGGGGTCTGTGTTGAGGTAATAAAAGGAAATCTCTGAGCCTTTTCCTGGACTCTGAATAATCCTGGCCGTCCCAATGAAAATGCTCCCTCATGGTATGCAAAGTTTCCCCAAAGGAGTAGTCCTCTGGCGGAGAGGCTGAAGGAATGGATTCCTCAGCATCAGAATCCTCATAGGGGGGTAAAGAGTATCCTAGGTCTGAGGATGAATCTGAAGAGATGGATACTTGGTCAGATGAGTCATAGTCTGCATCCTGTCGAGGCCTTTTATCAGGAGGGGGATGGAACCCCCTGATCATAGAGATTAAGTCTTCGGCCATTTTGAGCATTTGTTTCTTAGGCATGGAGGCCTGTCCTGGTGAATGTTGAATTTGTTTCTTTGTTTTTAAAGGAGTTTTAGACTTAGCAGAAGATTTAATGGTTAACTGAGTAGGTCTGAATACACCCTCTGAAGCTACGGGTTGCTCAGCTACTCCGGATCCCTCTGAAGGGTTGCTCTCGGTAGGCTGTAAATCTGGTGCATCCGAAGGTCCAGCCATCTCCATGTGGGAGTCGGAGGCGGCCAGAGGTCTAAAGTAACGGTCGTCAGGGGCTGCGAAGGCGCCTCGCTGAAAACCGGAGAACCGGCGACTGGCCTAGAAGAAGCTTCGTCGTCAGTTTTGGGCCTCGGATGCCTGTCCTTGTCTTTGCGCTTTTTGTGTATTCCGGTTGTTGGTAGTTCCGACGGCATGGTATAATTGAATTTTCTGCCAAAATAATGTCGGGCAAAATCAAACCGACGTTTAATAGTGCGCTTGTTAAACCTAGCACAAAACCGACAACCTGTGATGCCGTGGTCTGGGCCTAGGCAAGGGATACAATAAGAATGGAAATCCTTATGAGGTATTTGCTTCCCACAAGAAATACAGTTATTAACTTTTACTGACATCGGTCTGAGGCAAGAAAAAGTTTCCCCAACAGGGTACTTAGCTTTGTAGAAGACTTCGGTTCTGGATTCGGAATGAAAATCTCAGGAGTCGGCCGACCGGCACTTGCGAACTGCTTTTGCTTCGGGCACCGCACAGCAAGAAAGACTGAAGAAAATGACGTCGGCTGCATCTTATATACCCCTGTCGCACTGACGTCAGGGAAGAGGCGACAGCAACTGACGCCGACCAAGACTTTGGAACTCAGGCCGACTGAGGGACCGCCTGAGGGCAGGATAACCCAAGTGTAATGACTGCAGCAGTGTAACACGATGAACATCAGAAAGTTTATCCCAGGATCACTTCAGTGGCTCTTCTGGACAGAGGCACATGGAACTAATCTAAGGGGGGGAGGCGAAAGCCAACACATAGCCTAGTACCTACCTATGAATCTAAATATGTCTCAGTGGATCTCCATGCTCTGAAACAGTCTCCCCATCCATTAGAAACAGAAAGAGTCCACTCCTAACCCTATTTAAACAGAACCTTGACCAATGGATGGGAAATTGTAAATTCACCTCAGGTCCGGCCCCCATGTCTCTGATAGACAGAGGCAGACAGTAATGCCCAAACTAACATACCCCCTCCTAATAAACACCTATCACACATAGGGACACAACTGGGTTGGATTGCATGGCTAGGCTTATAAAGGCACTGGTGGGTGTTAGCCTGGATTGCATGGCTAGGCTTATAAAGGCACTGGTGATTGTTAGCCTAGTATATACCTATGACCCTACATAACTTTTTCTACCCCCAAAGACAATAGTCACCACAGTGGTATGGCCAGGTCATACAGGTCACAACAGTAGTCCACTCACCATGGTGGTGAACTTGTTATTGGTGATAGTGTGGCACACCAATGCACCACTCAAGGCTTGGCAAAGACAGAACAGTCAGTTACCTCTCGGATGCTGCACAAGTACACTCTGAAATTCTCTCACCATTAGTATGACTATCACTTGGTCAATGGTCATGTGGGTTTTGAATAACTTGCAATGCAGTGCTTTAGACTACAAGAAGGACAAGGAGTATCCTACCCTCAAAGAGAACGAAGCCACAATATAAGCAAAAGATTGACTTTAATAATTGTGCCATGGAATAACACCAATTACTAAGCCATACTTTTCTTATGTCAAATTAGACAACAAGAGTCTGTGACTAACTAAACTGACAGCTGGAAATCTGGTGCAGTAATAAAATCCTTGTCTGACACACATCCTCCAGCAAGGCCTGGATCAGACCAACATCTGGCGCACCAGTCGTAGTCTCTCTCCATATATTGCAAAAATGTAGCATTGATACTTTTGGTAGGACCACCATCCTTCTCTGCTTATGTTGATGGCACTAACACCTTTAAAATGGGCACAATCATTAGAGATGAGGGAACTATTTAACTTTTGGACATCATCCCTCGGCTTTAAGGTTCCTACTAAAAATATCACAAGCCTAAAGACCTCACTGAGTCGATAGAAACACCCCCTCCCCCTTGTGTGGAATAGATCCCCCTTATACATCAAACACTGCAACCCCTTACTTATCTTCAAAACCAGTCTAGAGAACTGGATAAGTAACTAAGTTTATATCCAGAGTATGTGGCAATGATCTTTTAACCAGAAATAATTAGATTTTTTATATTATACTTAAGTGACTACACTTACTGAAAACCTATGAATCTAACCAGCAGTCATGTTTTTTTAAGATTAGTATCTATAAGGCTACTGGTAGAAGTCACTGCCCCATGCAGTGATAAAATTCAGAAATGGTTGCCTGTATGACAAAGTACACATCAAACAACTGTCCTCAAAACACCCTTTTCAATTAGCTGAAAATTATAAGCAAGAGAGAAACAGGTCTGCAACTGTCAGTTTTTAGGAGTCTAGTAGGCTCTAGGAATGACACCACATTTTCAGATTTCAGACAAATAATATAACGAGTTGTCAGAAAGAAGTAAAAATATGAGCCAAGACAGAAGTAAATAATGCCAGCACCTATTTTTGAGGATTTAGGATGCAATAAGTCTCAGCCAGGGCTCCTGGTAAGGAGTATGTGAACAGGAACTTCTAATTAGCAAAGACGAAACATATTTGAAAAACAAAGGATGACTAGTGAGGTCATCCAGGCAGAGTACTGGTTTAGTTACACTGCTATCTGTGAAAGAAGACACTTTCTAGAATGTTTTCAAAACAACTCTGGCACAAATTTGAGATCTGAAGTTAGGCCTACTCATTTCTAAGGCAGATTCGTCCTTCTCTTCAAATACATTTGTGTTCTTGCTTTTGTTTTTTTTTGTTTTTTTTGTTTGTTTTTTCTTTGTTTTTGTTTTTTAAGCAAAACAAACTTTCCCCTTCTGGACTAGAAATGCTAGATTCAAATCCTGACACAAAGCAGAACTCCTCTGCAGTGCAGGTGTCTCCAGTCTGAATAATTATTACCTGGGAGTTAGGAAGCATGACTGGGGGGCACCTGTGCCTCTAAAAGCCAATTCTCCTGTCTCAAGCAGGGCAGAGGGGATTACAGACTGTGAACTACCAGAGAAACAAAGTTGGAGACTTGGTGAGCTTACACCTGGTAGGCATTTCCATCTGCTGACACGGACAGCAGGCAGATGGTTAGCCATAGAGGACATGGATACATACAGGCTGCTGAGGAAGAAATGGACAGCAAGCAGTGCATACGAAAGAAGCCAGACACTGTAAATGTGACAGCCTTGGAGGTCTATCACTGAGCTTCTAGCTTTTTAGGGTAAGAACACAACAGCAGGGTTACAGGTTAAACCTTAGGGGTTGATTTTAGATGGGGAGGGGGTGCTTAAAATGCCAGATTTCATTTTTTTAAATAAATACACATCTTTTTGTCTTTTAACAGTCTGACAAGACCACTAAACAGCCATCTGTTACTACCACCCATTACGAGGGATGTCTAAACAGATATTGATTGCCCTGGAGATGACAGGATATATTCACTGTGTACACATTAGATATGTGGGGGTTGTTTATTCCCACACCACTAAGATGTCATTAGAGGGGCATTTCTGGGACAACACTAGACAAATTTGTTACATCACTCTTGTAGTGGTGGTGATGATGGAGGAAGATCCCCAAAAAACTAGAACACTGCAAAAGGAAATAATAAAATTCCTAGCATAACCTAGGCTATTTATCTAAAAGTCTTACTGGACATGCTTAATAGCTTTGAATTCTGAGATTTCTAAGTTGGAGTTCCAGAATACTAAGACTTGGGGCCAGATTTCAAAAGACTTGCTCTCAGAGACCACTTACATGTAGAGAAGCTCTTGTGGAATCTGTCTCCCGGTGTAAGCCTGTTTATAGATAGGCCTTACACCAAAGTAAGTTACTTTACTGTCAGCAAGTCTTTTGGAATTAGGGCATATTTACACTGAGAGCAACTCTTTTGGAATCTGGACCCTAATGGTATAGGTGAGTAAGGAGGCTTGCCCCTGCAAAAAATAACTTTAAAAGAACAGCAGCTGTAGACATTCACTGTTGTACTTTAATTTCATTGTTGTTTTTCCTTTTTAATTCCAGGATTTCCAATTACAAGTCTTGAAATTACTACAAGGAATCCTTTACATACACGGATATTCTGTGGTAAAAAACAGAAGTGTGTAAGTAGTCATCTAACAGTTTAGCTTAGATAGTTAAATCTATGAGCTGCTAACAGACTTTATCCTGTAATACAGGGTCTGATTCTAATGGTTTCCACCTGCACATTCTACAACTCTAAGCAAATAATTTAAACAGAGGGATACTACCGAGTCACTCATGAAAATGGGCACTTGGACCTAATGATCTTAACTGGTTAACAAATGAAAACAAGTTTCTCAACTATTTCGCATTACAACAAAAACTTGTACACAACTGTTTAGCATCATCATATACGTTAAATCATAACTACACTTGGCACATTCAAAATGCAGTGGTAATACAGCAACTTTTATTTTTTATGAGCTATTAACTAAATGAAGCGTCTAAAAGCTTTTACTTTTTATTATTATTTAACCAGGTAAGTGGTTTGGCCTATGCATTTCAGGCATGAACGAGTGCTACAACAACAAGTGTAAACACTATACATATGTACATGGGCAATTTACTGCAGCCAGTCACTTAACCAGCAAATTTCTGGGAGGAAGAGATGTACCCTGAGAAAACCAATACAAGCACGTGAAGAAACATTTCTACTTTACATGCACAGTATACAGAGATCAGGACTGAACCCCAGACCACAGTGCTGTAAGGCAAGCATCTTACAACTGAATTGACATACTAGTGGTACCATAAATTCAGAAGAAAGATAACTCTGGTGAACTCGGTCCTACTCTTTTGGAAACTGAAGCAGTAAAGTATGCTAACTGCAATAGCACTTAGGGTGCAATAACAAGAGTCCAGGAACGCCACCACTACTGCCTTATCTACGTCCGTGGCAGTAAGCTACGTTTTGTACATGGATAGACACATCTTTTTTAAATGTCACACATTAAGTGGTACATTGTTCATTTTTACTGGTTAGAAGCCCTCTGTGCTCTGGGAAGAAAATCATTTTACACACAGCAAATGGCATTTCAAAACATGAATGTATAATGCAGTATTAACTATAACACCTTCAGTTCTTCTGTGTATTTTTTTCACATTTACAAAGAATGGCTGAATTCTATGCATGAAGATTAGGACAGGACCTTTTGAGAAGTTTAAACATGTATGAGAGAAATGGGCCTGTAATTTTTTAGCCCATGCTGGTCCCCATCTTACCGCACCAACATCTGATGACAAATCTGGTCAAGTGACACTTTGCAGTACTGCTGAAAAACTCTTCCTTATCAATTAAGCCTATGATACTGTACAATCAATGGTAAAACTACTGAAAATTCTTGCCAAGTCCAAATGTCTTACTTAAATTCCATATCCCCCCAATCCCAAAAATGACATGTTATCCATATCTGAAAGGTAATCTCTTTTACGTACTATACTTACTACTTTAATCAATTTTGCTGTTAACATACAATATTTTCCGGCTTTTACATATTAATTCATTTCTAAAGCATATAATCAAACAAAAGAGATATGCCAGAAGAATAAATATAAATTATGTTCTTATTCATTACAGGCTACAATTAATCATTTAGTGCCCTAAAATTTTTTTCCTCCCCTATTCCTCTCACCCCAAACTTCTCCTCCATGCTTCAACTACCTGGACTGTACAGGACCTTCCTTACTGAAAGCATCTGACTCCTTTAGCCTATGTGTTCTAAAATAAGATTAAGTTAAGT
This sequence comes from Protopterus annectens, assembly GCF_019279795.1. NCBI lineage: Eukaryota > Metazoa > Chordata > Ceratodontiformes > Protopteridae > Protopterus > Protopterus annectens. The sequence goes on from NC_056741.1 coordinate 880,297,486, forward strand.
CTTAGTAATTTAATTGCTGAAAAATTAAACAGTAATTAATGTGCATATTTTATATATAGAGCTGATCATTCCACAATCAAAACTCCCAGGAAAAAAAATTATATTAAGTTTCATTGTTCACTGCCACATGTACAGCTATGAAAACTAACATACAGAACTGCAAATCTTTTCCAATAAACAACTACACAATGTATCTGCATTTGAGTTGGTTCTATGACAACAAATTATTTTGTTTGGAATATATTACTTGCCGACATAATTGGTCACACTGGTGGTTAGTTGTGGCAGTGAACATGCTAGTGCTTTTTATTCATGCACTTTTTTAGTCTGAAATGCTGCTGTTTGTATTGTGTGAGAGGTGTTTTCTCATGAAAACTGTTGCCTGGTTTAAGTATCCAGCTAGGCAACAAGTGAACTGTGGTTTGGGGATAATGTTATTATGCACCGCAGACTTCTACCGTAACTATCATTCAGAAAGAAAAAAAAGCAATCAACACTGGATAAATCTATCTGATAAAAATACATACACATATGTATTCTTAACTATAAAACACTTACTGTTGGAGTAGTTAGATACAGGATATTCTGAATCCTCAGCCGAAGTGTCTCTCCGTCATCTGTTACAGTCCCTAGAAGGAAGGAAGAAAAAATGACTACAGGTAGGACAGCAGTGTGTTATAACTTTCCTGCTTTCCTCAGCTGCCTTGCTCTGTCCATAAGGCAAGCCAAGAAGAATTTAACAGACTGAACCATCTTTGCAGGGTTCCTAGATACCACACCTTTCCACAGACCTGTAGCTTGAGTGAGGTTAATTTTTATGTATGTTTTCTACATTTTGTCAACTACATCATTCTGAGCTTGAATATCATATTCTCTGCTGCTGAACTAATTTCACTCAACACGAATGTGTTCATTTAGTTTGAATACCTTTTGTGTTTGTAGTCAGTAATCAGGAAGAAAGAAAAACATATTCATCTGACTTCCCTACTCCCCTTCACTTCTCTACATTTGGTATATTCCCTCACAGCTAGGTGCTGCTTTATTTGTTCTGGTCTGTCTGACAGAATTCCAAAAAAAAAAAAAACAAATTCTGGCACCCAGGTTTAAGCATTAGGATCAGATCTCACTGGGCAACAAACGGCTTTGACAGTAGTTTTGCTTTCCAAAAAACAGGTCTTGAAAAGATTAGTAAAGTGCATTTAAACTGTTTCCTAGCTTTTCAAGCAAACACACAAAATACACCACCATTCTTTTCTTACATTGTGACACTTGGAATTTTTCACATTTGACACACACCTCTCTTTGCAAAAGCTGTTACAGCCTTACAGTTTATGAAACCAGATGTACTTGCTGGCTTCCTTTTTCTTCCATCAGCTAATCTTGATCATTATCTGAAGTGTTAAATGTGACACAGCAGTCTACAAAACTTCCCATAAAGGAAAAAAAAAATCCTGATGTTCAAAACAGCAGGTGGGCCTAATGGCTGACATACCCAGTTCTGCCTTTTCTATGTCATCACTTGTATCATACTTCATTGAAGGACATCACAGATTATTAAGAAATATGTTGGTATTTCTCATAGCTCCAGGCACATCTGGTAGTTTCCTCTCATATTTTGTCAGAATGGTGAATACCAAAGGAACAGTATACTGATTTTTTTAATTGTATGTAGTCAACAAATTTAAGCAGTAACAAAATTAGAAACTCAAAAGGGAGTTCTTTTTTAACGTGTGAAATGAAAAAGAAGATGACGAGAAGGATTAACAAAGTTAACGGGGAAAGCTGAATAGGGATTTACTGACTAGGAGCAAGTAATACAACTATCACAGACAAATAATTTGGTTCAGTATTTTTAGATGACAATGCACAAAACAGCACAAAAGAGACACTCTATATGCAGAAATGAGAGGGAGGTGCATTGTACTCCATATAGGCAGTGAAACAAAATATTAAATGATATCATAAGGACCTCAATTTCACAGGGTACAAAGCACTTGGGAGCCACTACAGCGTGTTCAGAGACACCTAGGGGGCTCCAAGAAGTACAAAGCAAAGTGGTACAAAGCAGAAAATGCAACCTGTTGCAATTTTCAGTACAACTCTGATTGTACATCAAGCAGGAAACTCAAACTAATTGGGAAACCAGAGATGGGCCTAGTGGAGGTTAATGCTAGTGGAGGTTAATGTACGACAGAAGTGTAGACTTTAAGAGCACATGAGGAGCTCATGAATAACCTACTGTATTCATTTGTTTACTTTCTTGCTGCTAGTCTTTCTTATCTAGAAGCTTACATCCTGTGCTGTCCTACTAAAGGTGACCATAAGCCTCTTCTTCATATTATTGAATGTGGGTAGTTCATCTGACCAAAGTGCATCTTCAGGAAAGCTGTTTCTGTCACCCACTACCTTTTCTGTGAAGTACCATTTCCTTGCATCTGTCTTGGTCTCTCATATGTTATCCTCAGCATCTAGCTATTATTTTTCATGATTATTATTATAATATAAGTACTCTATAGACTTCTTTGTAGTAGTTACACATTTTAGCCTGCCTCATTTCAACCTCTCACTCCTCATGGATGTATAGGTTAAGCACTTGCAGTCTCCATTTGTAACACTTCCTATATAATACATGGTAAAAATTTGCACTCTCCTGTGAACTGTCTGGTGTTTCATAGATGAGGTCTCTAGAATTTCATGAAGCAATGTTTAACAATCTTTTTCACATTTTATAAAATCTGTACATTTGTTTACAATGCTTACTTTGCGATTCTGTATCCTTGGGCCATGGCTGACAAGGTCTTCTGACTTGTCCATTTACCATGTTGCTAAATAGCAAATTAAGTATAAACAATTCTTGAATCACCTGATAAAACTAGTACACATCAGCACATAAACTTTGATCAGTAAACTTATCCTTGGCCATGTTCTCCCTTTCCTTAATCATTTGGGCACTCCTTGTTCCGTGAGGCAGTCTGAAGGCTTTGGGACAATCTGCTTCTCTTGGTAAGCCATATTTGTTTGTGTCTTTCGGCTTTTCCCGGTTAGGGGTCGCCACAGCGGAACTCCGGTCTGCTAATGATTGGCAGGAGAGTTTTACGTGGTGGCTTGCCAAGCCTAACGCACAACCTTCAACGAAGGAATGCCCGTTCACACATGTCACCACACAGAAGACGCTCTGACTGAGAATCAAATGGGCAACATCTAACTGTGAGGCAACAACGCTACCACAGCACCACCACCGCAGTGCTCTAAGCCATATAACTTCCAAAATATTATTGAACAACTCTCTCTGTTTCTGACATTTTCTTTAACTGACAGTGCAGCTCTCTTATTAGTCTCACCTTAATGGCCTCCTCTGAGCTCTTACCCTGTTTTGGGTATGGGTGCCTGTCCGTGTGATTGAGTCTCTCTCACCTTATCTTCACTGTTTAACTCAATATGTAGTTCTATGCTCATACCACTCCTTAGTTTTTTTTCTGGTAATCAGATAAACTGTTTCATGTACTATTTTGATTTCCCACTTCCCCATCTCCTCTGTGTTACTTCCTTTTCAGGACAACCTTTCTCATTGGCAGGCACAGCAGGTTTCCCTTCCTCATGACCCAGAGCTCATCATTACCCAGCTTCAGTGTCTGCAATTTTAGTAGTAGTTACATGCCATATCCCCAGAGCTATTGTTGCAAATAATCAGAACTTCATTCAAATTCCTATTGTACTCATACAGATTGTGAGACTTACACAAACAAAAAATGTTGGCCCAGTATTTTTGTTTCAAAGATCGAGCTAGTTACTATGTGCACCTTAAAGTAATCCAATCCTGCTTTCCGTCACCTTCCCTTTTTTTGTTGCTGCTACTAGTGCCCTCACATCACAACAACAAATGTATGGACACTTCTTTTGTTTCCGATTTGTTAGAAAAATGATTCTGCATTTTCTTCTTGCAGTGAATTTAATCATTATCTTTTAGAACAATCTTCCAGTCTTAAGTCTCTTCTCATCCTTTTTTCACCTATTTTTGTACAAGCCCTGTTCCTACCAAACTCTTTAACAGAAAAGCAAATATTTTCTTCCAAGCATTCTGCAGTGTTACAAGGACAATGGAATGGGACAACTCCATTAGGGACATTTATGGTTCTCAACTGATTACAATCCTTACATCTAAATAAACTCCCATATACCATAATCCTTTGCATCTTCATTTATACCCACTGCTTTAACCAAACGGGCTTCCTCAGTCCTTCTCTGCCTAATCTAAGATAGTCTGCTGAAGTGAAAGAAGGTCATGTTAACATGACTTTTTGATTTAATGTCCTACCTGCCAGGTCCAGCACATGTTATATTTCATACACAATGGTTTCAGTGCTTAAAATGTCAGTATGTATTAAATTCATCCATCCACAACCCCTTGCATAAAATCAAGGTAGACATACTTCAGTTCATACATTTAATTTCACAATCTTCTACACTTTGGCTAATACAGCATTCAAAAAGTATAAAATGTGGTTACAGACAAATTAGTTTCACACATTCCCCCATGTAAGCAATTAACATCATCATCTTTCCAAATACTTTTATGTTCTTTCATTGTTTAAAACAATAACCTGTTTTATTGTTTATGTGACCTTGAAAGTATTACCTTGTATTTTTATCTCCTGTGTGTTGTTTTGTCATATGGAGCTTTTCTCCCCGGGCCTCCACTGAAAATGGACATGTATCCAGTTGGACTAGCCCGGTCAACAAATGTAAAATAAAATAAAATAAATCTAGAAACAAGGCATTGTGCTTCAAACTTGTTTCTTTCGGCTGTAGCAACTTTTTGTAAGTAGTAGTGTAGGGCACTAAATGAGGCATTACAAATAAATGTACACTGGCTTTTCACATGTTCCAAACTAATATGGCTGGTCAGTGGAATTCTCAGAAGTTTATTATGTATGTAGTTGTACTCAATATGTTCTAATATTCACAATGGTATATGGTATCTTGCAGATGTTCTCTCTAATACTTTGGGGGTGAACAGTGACAAACCAAAGAATGCATCGCTAACACTGTACTACAACAGCAGTGGCCAACAGGCCTAAACAACCTTCCCTTTACTTGAAATACATCCCACAGGTATGGCATGCTTATAAGGGGAGCAGCCATTGCATGAAAAACTGCCAGATAATACCACAACCATATTTTTGTTTATCCTTGCAGAAACTAAAATGTTCAACAAATTTTTGCTCATTTATAGAAACTGTAAACTTCTGTGGCAACATTATATAAAGCCTAGAATCTATGAGACAATGAGGCCCAAAACATTACATTATCTACATAAGCTTTCTATTAGAGGGAGGTTGGCATAATGGTTAAGGTGTTTAACTTACAAACACAAAGTGTAGGATTTGATTCTCAGGTGGGGTAATTGGCTAGGTTTAAAATGACCCACATGGGCAGTTATCCTAGTAACAATCTATAAACCTAAACCTATTAAGACTCCATATTACTCCTGAATCCCATGCCCCATATGTTTTTACATATATCCTTCAGCAGGGAGCCCATAGTTTCATCTATAGATGAAGTCAAACTGAAAGATATACAGGTTCTGTTTTCTGCTGTTAAAAAGGGATGATTAGTAAGGCATATAAAGTATTGCATGATACTACAAAAAAAATCAATCAGAGGAGGTCAGAAGGGACTGGGAAACACAATTTCCTAAGGGATAATGGGAGGGCATTTGTATGACTCATAAGTAAGTATGCACATTTATTATTTTTTTTTTTTTTTTTTTTTTTTTTTTTTTACTAATGAATACTTCTACCAATGTCATACTTAAAATGTGATAATTCAATAAACTTGTTTCATAGCAGTTTTGGTCTCTGCATTGGTCAACATGACTTCTGAAAGGAAACCATATCAGTCGTCCTTCAATCTATGATTAAAAATGTTAGTGGTACCACCAGTTATCCTGTCTCTTCTCTAAAAATTCTAGAACTATCATCAGGTCCAGATGCCACAGGCATCAATAGTTTTTCAAAGTGTTTTCAGGATACCTCTGATAAAAGACTAGTGATCAACTCTCCAGTACTCTATCTGCTTTTAGGACATGCTCTTCCTTTCCTGTATGAACTCTAAAAATATGTATTCTTTTAGCAGTCCTGCATCATCATATTTTTAGCTTCATTACTCTTTTCTTTCTTCCTGTATTCGCTATTAAAATGTTTTAACTCCATTCTTGATACAATTTATCTTTTGCTTTTCTAACTTCCTTGCCTAATTTCATCTCTTGATTAAGTACATTGCTAGAACTTTCCCTGTTGTTTTTCCCTCTTCTTCCTCAATGCTGTATGTTTTCACTTCACTTTTGATGGTGAACAACCATTGTTTTCCTTCTTTTACATTTAGGTGAACAACCTATTTTCCTTCTTTTAGATTTACACATTAAGTAGCCCTGTAGATGTACCAACTCTGCTATGGCAGTTCTGATGCATATTCATTGTTACTCTATCATGTTTTTATGTCTACTACAGCTTTTCTGAGAGAGACTGCTCCATTTTGGCAACTATCATGAAGTCCAGGTCTTGCAGTTTTGATTAGACTGAGTTCATATCTATGCTGACAGTGAACCACAAATTTGGTAATCACTCATTCCCACATGGCTACCAATTCCCAGGTCCAAGATCCCCCTACTGGGTCTATATTACTTAACTGAAAACGTATTTGTCGAAAACGTATTCATCGAACACTAATCAGCGAAATTCATTTCAGTGAACCCCAGACTTTTTCCTAGGTTAGGAAGTATTTGGCCATCACCACATCTTTTCCCCACGGAAGTGCAGTCTCAGAGTTGGTATATATAGTTGGGGAGGTGGAGGCACAGCCTCCCCCACATTGGAGGTGTGGGGGTGAAGCCCCCCCAGTTGGGTGGGTTTGATTTAGTGCGGGGGTCTGTTCCAGAGTGCTGGTGGGTGAGTGGATCGTGAGTGGATCGTAACCTTGGGGTTTGCTGAAATGACTTTCATTGATTAGTGTTTGATGAATATGTATTCTAATAATATTTATTTTGATTATGTGATATAGACCCCCCTTACTACTTAATAGCATCAGATCAAAGACCATCCCTTTCTGGAGAACGTCCCGACACTGGATTGTGGATGTCTTCTTATTGCAGTGTCAGAAACTACCCAACTCTTTGTTTGACTGTTCTCAGCATGTTCCTATATTGATCCATTTTTATTTACTTATTATATACATTTGCTAACCAGGTAAGTGCACTGGTCCAAAGACCATTTTCAGGCAAACACACACAACAGAGAAATAAACTGCAAAGTTATTACAGTAGTACATTCTATGTATGCTGCTATAACAAATGACATACTGTATAGGTATAACCCAGACCATAAGCTAAGAAATACAATCAAATGAAATGCATTCCAGTTAAAAGTAAAAGTAATATTAAATAAAGAATAGAAGAGTTCCAAATAATGTAATGAGAAAAATACAGTAAAAGCAATGGATAAAATAGTAGCAAGTTAAAAATAAAGAACTATTACATAGTGCTAGTATTACTAATGCTATTTACATAATGTACACTAGGACATTTGATATAATCATAGCATTTAATCAGCAGGAAATGTGTTATGAGAAGATGATGACAATCTGAAATAGCAAATACAGGTATACTGTTAGCATAACAGTAGTGATGTACAGGGACAAGGAAATGAAAACAGACTAGTACATTATTGCAAATGGTTAAGTAAAATGGGAGATAAGGCTATTTTCAAGGTAACTCCAGAAGTTAGATGCAACTCGTAAAAGAACAAATGACTGAGCAAGAATGTGACCACCAACAGCATTAATCAAGGAAAAAAATACTGGGGGGGGGGGGTAGAATAGTGTACAAAGATGTCTGGAAGATAACAAGAAGTAAAAGGGATATTAAAAATAATTAATATTTAATGAGTATTAAAAATGTCAGAAAGTCCCTCTGACATACTAAAGTCCCTCATCATCCACATCTCCCCAAACATTCTGACACACTACAGTCCCTCATCATCCACATCTCCCTAAAACAATATGGCATACTAAAGTCCCTCTGTGACACCCCTCCTCTGGGCCAGGGATGTTCACTTGGAACACAGATAGATACACACAGTATTTTCCAGATGCAGCTCTCTGCACCAAGCACAATTTCCCTTAAGAGCACACAGGGAACAAACTCCCATCCTGGGGCTGGGTTTTCGTCTCTCTCACCACGCTCTAAATAAGACTCCACATTGACTATAGCTCTAGAGTTGAGTCCTCAGCTGAGTTTTCCAAGCCAAGTCCTCCACCACTCTCTCAGTGAAACCAGTGCTCTATTACCCTGCTCCAAGTAGCTGACACACACTTCTGAGATTTAATTTACACCACACACACACACACACACACACACACACACACACACACACACACACACACACCTGGGAACAGCTGGCACAGATTTACCAGTTATGTCCCCTATGCCCAGACTATAAGGCAGATACTGCTACCAGAACACTCAAAGCCAGCTACTCTAAGGTTCTTACAAGGGTACCCAATTATACTAAGTAAAAGGAATACTAATATAAATGGTAGTGTTTGACCAATGCAGCAAGGCTTTCAGGAGCAGCCACGGTGTCACCAAATAAATATAAGTACTCTCAAAGGTTAAAATATTCTTTAAAAGACCAGCCACAATGAATAGTTTAAATCTATTTAATAATAAATAATAAAATAACATGAAAATACTAAATATCTATTTACAATAAACACCAGAGTTTCAATCACAAGAAATATTAAAAATAACACAGATGGAAAGGTTTACACAGATACAGAAAAACAATACTTAACTAATCTCATTATATTTTCCTGATTGAGCTAAAGAATTACTGTCCCCTAGTTCACTCACTAGAACAAGGTAAGATGAAGTGGGTGAGGAGTCCTTCTTTGCCAGGTTTCACAAACAGACTGCCCTGAGACTTCTGTCTCATCTAGTATTAAACCATCATTTCAGTGCTGGATTACAGAATGACATTGCATACATCTGGTCATTTTACTTATTTTTTATTTATTTAACATTTGTTGACTGGGAAAGTCCAACTAGGAACAAAGCCTATTTTTAAAGGAGGCCCAGGGAGAAATGCTTCAGAGGCATGTATTTGGAATGTGGGAGGAAACTGGAGTACTGGAAGGAAGCATACATAAATACAGGGAGGACATGCAGGTCCTGCACAACAGGCACTCCAGCAGAGAACTGAACTGGAGAACCCCTTGCTGTGAGGCAACAACGTTAACCACTGCACCACTGCTCCACCCTATATATCTGACTCTGGTTCCCACATTACTCAATTTACTAGAAACTGAATCAGAATCTAGCACATATGTGACATGACACACACACACACACAAAGAACTTTGCAACAATTTGTTACAGCATCTGGAAGCCCTAAAACCATTTCAAAAATGTCCACCCTTCCAGGGTAGCAATTAGTTTACCCCTAAAGACAATATAGTAGAATTCTTAGTCCTGGTTTTCAGACATTTTGTCTCTGGCTGTAATCAGAACTGTAAGATACAATATTTATGACCTAAACCAGGTTATTTAATTTCAGACTATTTTTCAAAGTTAGCTGGACTGAGATTAACCTCTTCTCTTCCAGTATCTTCTGTTACAATATATTCATGTTGGCACAGTGCTGCAGTGATTAGTGCTGTCACCTTACAGCAAGAGGTTCTTTGGTTCAATTCTCGGCTGACATTCCTTTTGTGCAGAGTCTGCATGTCCTCCCCTGCATTCATATGGGTTTCCTCCAGGTGCTCCGGTTTTCTCCCACATTACAAAGACATGCATCTGGAGTTTTTCTCCCTGGTCCTCCCCTGAAAATATGCTCTGTCCTAGCTGGGCCTTCCCAGTAAACAAATGTGAAATAAATAAAAATAATGTCAACAGTTACAATATAGTCCGACATACAGGTGTATTTCTTTTCTGTCAAGCAGGACCCATTGTTGGTGCATTTTTAACAGAAGCAGCTTTACAAATACATTTTCAACAGCACCTGTAAAAATCAGTTTGATGCACAAATGACATACAATTCTTTACAAAACTCCAGCTAGCTTTGCTGGCATATGTTACACATCCAGTGCCCTACTTCTCAGATGAAGTTCTGATAAGGGACAAAACTGCTTAATATAGATGTAATTTATTTGTTTGGTTTTAATTGATTTGCCAAATAAAATAGTTGCTGCTCATGAACTTCTGCCTTGGATTTGTTTTGGTTTTGGAACCTTTTGGATTTTGTGTTCTTAGATGACCTGGGAAAATTCTCAAAGAACCCCTACCCATGGATCTGGTTGAAAATGCGGCTTCCTTTACTTCTGCCAGCACCTCACAGCTGCATGGACAAGTCAGTGTCCACCCATTCTAAACATCACAAGTTTAAGAATAAACCCATATGCCATCTCTAACAACAGTGAAGACAAGAAAAGCATACAGGAGAGCTAGCTTGGTGGTGGTGGTGGTGGGGGGACATTAGCCACGTGGAGCTACATCACTCAGAAAAGCATGTGGCAAAACCCTCACTGAGAGTATCCATTGTATACGCAAACTCTGGGACAGACTGGACATAGGCAGTGCAGGTTAGAAGCTATTGCATAAAAACATATATCTATGCCTAAAGGCTGCTTAAATGATAATACCCCTAGTCACAGGGGGAGGGGATTGGACAAATGGTTGGGAAGGGATTTATGATAAGTAGGCAGATGGGGAAAGATGACAAAAAAAAAAAAAAAAAAAAAAAAAAAAGAGTAAACCTAAATGGGAAAATACTTATATCATACTATTGAGGTATTTCTAAATGAGACAACCACTGTTGGGGATCTGGAGACGAGGTATCCTCAGTGTACAAGTAATAGATAAGGGAGAAAAATATTTTGGAGAAGTTTGCCAGATCATCACAAGAATCAGAGGAATCAGAGACCTTAAAGAAGGAATGCTCCATTTTTTTCCTTTTTGAATAGGCACCCTTGACACTGGTGAAGGTTGCAGGGTTTATGGGAATAAGACAAAATCCTGCAGCAGTTTCATCAGATCATGAGAGGCCACCCTTAAGTGGGGATGGGTGAAAGACTTGAGCCACTCAAGCTGTGAAAAGACAGCAGATGTCCAGAGTTTAGATGATTTGTCCTTAATTGTCCGAGTGTTGCCTAACCTGGAGGGCTCAGGATGTAGAAAGGCAGCCTAAATCACTGCCTTGGTTCTCAAACATCTTCACAGACAAGTACCATGGGAATACAGCACTGACCCTCAATAACTGCTAAATAGGTTTGGGAATTAGATGTTCTAAGGGAAGTATCTGGACCATCTACTGATAGAATGGTTTCAGCTTGAGTGGCTGTGTCATCATCTTGTGTGAGTGATAACCTCCAGAGAAGCAATGTCAGATGACTCAATCAAAGTAGACATCAGAGTATGAGGCTGCAATAGTACCCAGTGAATGAGATGCCCTCAAGCCTGATGTCACTCCAGTCTCTGAATGATGGTTGTCAGTTTCTCAGTATTCCTTCTTTCAGGGGGTGCTTCTTGGTTGCCTTGTGCTTTTTTGATGGGGTGTCTACTTAAGATTTAGCCAATACCATGATGATCCTAGGCAGGGCATGTATCTTTTACCCTTTTCAGTTGGTCCTGGAGAAACTTGGCTCTTGTCTTAATGATCTTCTTATTGAAGAAGTCACAGTGGGGACAAGAGGTAATGTCATGGCACATGCTTAGACAAAATAAGCATTGAATATTAAAATCCTTATGTGGAATTTGTTTTGCACAGGTAATGCTACTATTTTTCTTAGTAACCACTGATATATAATACTTCTGACATGCAAAACTTCTATGATAAGCTTGCAGAAAAAAATTTCACCAATGGGGTCGTTTATTCCTGCAGCCTGGGCAACCCAAAAGACGGATGATACACTAAGAAATAAAAATCAATACACTTATGAAATAAAGCATGAAGGAACTAAAGGATAGGAGCAATGGACATCCCTCATCTGCCACAGACATACCAACATCTAGGGTCATTATGAAGCTGGCCTAGAGGAGGGATGCCAAGCTCTGGAAGTAAGGTTAGATACTGGGCCACCTGCAGCAGGATTCTTACATTTTCAGATTATTGCAAGAATGCAAGAGTGAAACACACCATGGACATCATAAAGGACCTAAAAGGTGAATTCTGCAACTCACTGCAATGTAAAAAGGGTGGTCAGTGAAGACAAGACATTGAAGTACGCAGCTAAGGGTTTCAAGGAGCGGATTGCACAGGTGCTAATATGACTCTCATTATAAACGACAATGTTAAAGCCACATTTGGTGAGTACCACATGCAGTTCTGCAGGGTTACAAAGGAATGGAGTGGAGGTTAATTGAATGACTGTAACATAGAACTAACAACAGGAAAGTGTATGCGGTGGCCTGGGTACAAGGGGCGGTATACTGGCCCCATCTACACTAGCAGATGAGAAGGAAGTTTATTATTAAAGGTATAGGGATAAGTGGGAGGTACCAAGCTGCAAAGCAGGCATGCAGACAGTAAGATGGCTGACAGCTGAAACAGGTGCAGATGAAGTCTAAATTCATATATGTGAAATGTCAGAAAACTCTTAACTTCTGAAGTTAACCCAAACAATTTCTGCAGGAAAACTTTAAATGTTAACGGTAATAAGACAGTCCACATCATATAACTAATCAAATCTCCTACTGCATCAGCTCATTACCCTTTACATAGATTCTTCCATGACCTTAACTAACGCACGATACAACAAACACCTTATAAATAAGTACGATTTCTAACCCCTACTAACCCCTTTCAGATATACCCCCCCATAACACTAAACTCCCCTATACCTTCCTGATATTGTCTTACTTGGTGTTCTCTTTCTATTAGTGAACTATGTAACTTGCTTCACCTCTGCTTACACCCCAGATTTTTGAACAAATACATTGCTACAAAGAGAATTTATGTATATAATGTACTATAACCACAACTGTATCACAGAATATCTTGCATTTGCATTGTATTTTCTGTTTGTACTGTATTAAATGAACTCTCTTGTAATGTTCATTACAACACAACCTCGGCTTGTACGTCATGCTACATCAGTACTTTATCCTGGCAAACAAATATAAAGAAAATGAAACGCCAGGAAATAGCAGTTCATGGAAAGGAGTGATAAGGCATCAAAATGCATTAAGTTGAGAAGTATGTCTGGATGAAGGGAATTAAACATCTGCAATACTTGGGCAAACTCAAACATGTGGGTCTACAGCCTCAGTGAAGAAAGTTTACTAAAATCAACCTACTAAATGGGGCCAAAAGTTTACAGCATATTGTAAAATCACACAGAACGGTTTCAAAATCTCTCTTTTTTTCTTGGTTTCTTCATTCCTTTCGGTCAACACACACATATACACGCACACACACACACACACACAAAATGTCCATGTTGTCTTTGTTCCTTTCAGTCAAAATGCACACACCTATGTACGCATAAATAATATAATCAGACTCTGACATGATACCAAATTATGACAAGATACAACTACTGTACATTAATTTCCTTATTAGACAAGTAAGGTATGTTTAAAACAGACATATTTACTCCATGAATATATTTGTATTTTTTGAATTTTTTTTTCCTCAAGGAACTTCATGGAAAGGTGGACTTAATCTCCACAAACGTTACCCAATATAATGCATGATCCTGATGTCACTCACTTTATGCAGTGCTCTGTAGGCACCTCTGAAGACATGTCCACATGCATAGTAATCTAATCTACTTGATTACCAAAAAAAAAAAAAAAACGGATCACAGACTCGTGCCAGCAGTTTTGAATCAGCTTTAGATTTACAAACAAAAATGACACTAGTCATTGGTGACTCAATTGTGAGACAGGCTTGACAAGGAAAAGGTCACAATCAGTTGTCTGTCTGGTGCCAGAATCTGCCACATCATGCAAGCACTTAAGTCTCTGCACAACAAGTACAAGTACGACTCTGTCATTGTACATGTTGGTGTGAATGACTTGAGATGCACCTCCTTGGACTATATGAAGAGAGACATGATTGAGCTCTCAGAGTATGTGTTCCAGGCAGGCTTTGACACAATCCCTCACTCGGGCATCATCGAAAAGCTAACACAACTTGGCATAAATCCCTCTCTTTCCAGGTGGGTGGCCGACTGGCTCACTGACAGGACCCTCAAAGTCAAAATAGGCACCTCCACCTCCAATAGCAGACCTGTCACCAATGGAGTTCCCCAGGGATCTATTGTGGGACCCCCTACTGTTTGGCATCTATCTCTCAGATGTCCAGGCAAAAACAAAGGGCCTGTGGCTGACTAAGTTTGCAGACTGTAAGTTGGGTGCTGTCATTGACTCCCCAAATGATGTTAAACTGCAAGAGGGTCTCACAGCAACTAATGACTGGTGACAAAGTCATAGCCTCAAGCTAAATGCAAAAAACTTTATCATCATAGCATTCGGCAAAAACACGACCCCTATAGATAACCACATCAACAGCAACCCCCTAAGCACACAACCTGTGGTGAGAGACCTGGGCACTCAGGTTGATAACCTCACATTCAACAATCATGTAGCACAGTGGTCAGAAAAGCCTTTTATTTGGTTCATCTCATAAGTAAAGGGATTGCATCCAGAAAAAAGGAGGTTATTACCTCTCTATACTCTTCTCTCATTAGACCAATAATTGAGGTATAACGCCCTGTTTGGGATGTACCTCTCCAAACACCAACTGGAAAGGCCACTGAATTACCTTACAGAGAGAATCCATGGCCTCCAACACTTGTCCTATGCAGACAGGTTCAAATCACTATCACTCTGCTCGGTATCATACAGATTGCTCATGGGTGACCTGTGTCTTGTCTACAAGGCAATCTTGGACCCTGCCCTACAAGAGATGCTCCATATCCGTAAGTCTAACTCCTCCCTCTCTACCTCTCAAAAGGCCTGATGCTAATATGAGACATCAACAAAACCTGATGGAGACAGGTTTGTGTCCCAGAGGCTGCCCAGTCTCTGGAATAGACTTCCCATACACGTCAAACAGAGCACCTCGCTGACCCTCTTCAAGCACAGCCTTGATGAGTGGATGGGAAACCACAAATTTGTCCCATGGGTTCCACTTGTGCCCCACATTGACAGAGGAGACAGGTGCTGACTGAGGTTTCTTTTTGGGGATAAACTCTTGGTGAGCCTTGGAAGGGCCCCAGTGCCATTAGTCTAGTAACCTCCTATGATCTTATGACAGCCTGACTGCTTGGGCATGACACAGTTTTAAACAAGCAACACTAGATTAGAAAGAATCTGGTCTGCAAGTAAAAGAATGTTTTCACAACACCAGATGCCTCCATCAGATACAGCAGCAAGAAAACATAAAAGTATAAACAGAGATAAAAGAAATGCATGTGAGTAAATTACTTTAGATTAAAATTTGCAATACAAGCCTGTCTCTGTCTCTCTCTCTCATATACATAAATATATATATATATATATATATATATATATATATATATATATATATCTATATATACATACGTGTGTGTGTGTGTGGTGCGTCTCTCTCTATCATATATATATATATATATATATATATATATATATATATATATATATATATATATATATATATATTTTTTTATTTTATTTTATTTTACATTTGTTGACCGGGCTAGTCTAACTGGATATATGTCCATTTTCAGTAGAGGCCCGGGGAGAAAAGCTCCAAGGAAAAAACATACAATTTAATAGAGAGTAACATTAAGACAGTTTTATATAGCAATAATAATACAATAAAAGCAGTTATATACAGCAATAAATTTAGCATAACATGTTAAGCTAAAGAAATTCTTAAAAGAATATAAAAAATAGAAGAAATTAAAAGTTTTTTTTTTTTTTTTTTTTTTTTTTTAATTATAACCTACTCTTACTAGAAACAGTTCTTAGAAGGGTAGTATACTAAGTAGGTTAAGTATACTACATTTACATTTTACATTTGTTGACTGAGCTAGTCTAACTGGATGCATGTCCATTTCCAGTAGAGGCCCGGGGAGAAAAACTCCACGTATTTGTACAGAGTAAATAGATGGTAAAAGAATAGAAGTTATACAGTGTTGTCAAAAAAAAAAAAAAAATCAAAAAATTATAAGATAATACAAGAGTTGAAATCCAGTTCTTTAAGGTACAGAGATAACTTTTACTTATATACATAAAATTTGTGTACTATAGGATATATTGTTAATTTGTAATAGGTAGTAAATGAAGGAAGGGTGAGAAGAGTGAGTGGGGGGGATTAGTCAGGGTTAGTACAGGAGCATAGCCAGTGATTATTGAGATATGGTTTTAGTTGGTTTTTAAAAAGAAAAAAAAGAGGTCTGAGCTGTGATATCGGAAGGAAGTTGATTCCATAGTTTTCCTACAGAGTTGGAGAATAAGGAGTCACCTGCTGAGTTGTTGGATTTAGTAGTATTAATCAGCAGTTTGTTTGAGGAACGTAGATTTTTGAGATTGTTATAAGGTGTGATGAGGCTAGAGAGTATAGGAGTGTTGCTAGGTTGATACAGGGTCTTATGAGCTATTGTAAGCTGGTGAAATTGAAGCTGGCTAAGGAATTCTAGCCAGTTTAATTGTATATACACATACATATATAATATATATATATATATATATATATATATATATATATATATATATGTATGTGTGTGTGTGTGCGTGTGTGATGCGTAATATATATTCATATATATTGCCTTTGAAATTCATACACACTGAAATTCCAGAGACTATATTCAGTCCTACACTCCAGTAACTTAGAAACAGTGTAATGACGTGAAAGTATCAAAGCAGGGAAGATAAAGGCACAAAACCCAGAAAGGGTCAGTGCGGATCAGCTAGGAAAGTGTTTGGCTAATCCTGTTGTTTTTTATTCAAGATTTTTTTTCCCTCCTGATGTTGTGGGTCTATGTTAAATCATCGAACACTTAAAAAAGTGAACCATGATTTATCGAACCTATGTAAGCGAAAGTTTACAATCTCAAATGCTTAGAACAGTGATTTTTTCCAAGGGGAAAAAAAAATCGCTTTTCCACAAAAAAAAAAAAAAAAGTTTAAAACATTACGTAAAGTGGGGGGCTTCACCCCACACCCCCCTACTTAAGTATACGAACTCAGAGATCGCACTACCGTCACGAAAATGGCAAAGTAATGAAAGCAGCCAAGCAATTTCCTTCCCAGGGAAAGAATTTGATTATATGCCGTTTCTCTATTTTGGCTTTTCATGCTTTCAAGTTTGATCAAGACGCATTCGAAAGAATGCGTTTTCGATCATTTAATAGGAACCCAATTTTGCCCCATTATCATTCTCAGTGACTGCAGCCAACACTATACAATTTCTTTTCTTGGGTGTGGTGTGGGGTAAAATAGCAGACCCATCCCCTGTCTTATGAAGGGTGGAATGGCTGAAAACTGAGTACATCACATTATTCCCAATATCATGTCTCAGGAGTTGGAAAGCTGGCCATAGTCACTTAAACAAGAGCATGAATGAATGGGTTTGGCTTGTAGTACATGTGCAAAAACAACTTTCATCTAACCCTTCCACCAAGAATAGTACAACCTGTACTTGCTATAGGAAGTCAGTTCCCCTTACCTTTTCCATTGTAGTCTGAAAAAAATACTGCCATTAAAATGTTGTCATCTTCTTTGTGATGATTACATTATCCATTCTATACACAAAATGTAGCAACGGTGGAGACCATCAATTAAAAGACTTAACATGAAACACTACTCATGGACTTTAGAGATTAAATGGCCGTGATAGGAAGGTGTGGAGGGGATTGATCCTTTGTTATTCCAAGCCTTTGATGTCTTCTTTAAGCAATAACAGCTTTTTTAGTTAAGCTACCCATAATTCAGCGCCCCACCTCTGCACCTTGTCCTACTCGCACGGGACTAGAATCCTTTACAGTGGCAGAACAGAACTACAAAAGAATATATAATAATTCTCAAAAGAGCTGTAGCATTTTGTAAAACATATAACCTCACATTAACAGATGGCAGGGAATCACATTTTCAACACAGTGCTATTTGCATTGAATATTAGCTCTATTAATAGCATAAATAGGCGGTACTTTAACAGAATGACATGCATGAGTGCTGAGGTCCAGCATCTCCTTGTATTGAACAACAATTCACACAACCAGAGCACCTGAGCTAAGAACATCAGATGGAACAAAAAATCTTGAAGCAAAATTTTTACAAAAATTACTGACACCTCTGAGAGAATATCAGCTAAGTTCATCTGAGGTTCAATACTGTCAGCTCCATAAAAAAGGTTAGTTATATGCTTAACACTTAACATCAACAGTACTACATATGAAAACAGATGACAAAGCTGCTTGTTAACACAAGTTTACATAAATTTGAATGTTACAGAAGACAGAAGGTGCACTTGTAGGCACAAGCACTTTATAAACAGGCATGAACTATATTTCCTCCCCCATTACATTGTTAACGTTACTAGGTGTGACAAAAGTATTTTCTTTTGATTAACTACTACATCCTTAGATTTCTTGGCAGATAATAAAGCATAATTTCTTGGAACAGTTCATAGGTTCATAGGTTTATACTAGGCTATCTGCCCTAAGGCATTTATAAGCCTAGCCCAAAGTTTTGTGGCTTACGCCACCCCTTATGTTAAAAAATACTGTGCCCATTAGTTTTTACTTCTTCATTCACAGATTGAAAACACCTCTGGGAAAACAAACATTTAAAGTCCTGGAACTTCATCATGTAAAGGTTTTTCTGGTGAACCCTCCCTTTCTGGTACACTACTTCTAACAGCTCCTTCATCAAATAGCAAAGAATACCTTTACAGAGTCATTTACTTGTGGATGGGAAATGGGTAGGGCATCTGTGTGGTAGTATGGTATTGGTTATCTATCCTTTGGGATGAATGGATACGGCATATGTGTGGTGGTACGGTACCATTTATCCTTCCACATGAAAGCATAAGGCATTTGTGCAGTGGTACAGTACCATTTATATTTCCACATGAAAACATAAGACATCTGTGCAGCGGTACAGTACCATTTATCCTTCTGGATGAATGGGTAAGGCATCTATGCAGCGGTACGGTACCATTTATCCTTTTGGATGAATGGGTAAGGCATCTGTGTGGCAGTGCAGTACCATTTATCCTTTGGGATGAATAAGAAAGGCATCTCTGCAGTGGTACAGTAACATTTATCCTTCAGGATGAATGGGTAAGGCATCTGTGCAGCGATACAGTACCATTTATCCTTCAGGATGAACGGGTAAGGCACCTGTGCAGCGGTACGGTACCACTTATCCTTCAGGATGAATGAGTAAGGCATCTGTGTGGCAGTACAGTACCATTTATCCTTTGAGATGAACGGGTAAGGCATCTGTGCAGCAGTGCGGTACTATTTATCCTTCAGGATGAACAGGTAAGGCATCTGTACTGCGGTATGGTACCACGTATCTTTCAGGATGAATGCATAAGGCATCTGTGTGGCGGTGCTGTACTACTTATCCTTCTGGATGAATGTATTAGGCATTTGTAAGGTGGTATGGTACCACTTAATCTTTCTGGATGACTGGATAAGGTATTTGTGCAGCTGTACAGTACCACTTATCCTTTGGGATAAATGGATAATGTGTGGTCTGTGGTGGTGCTGTGGTACTGATCACCTACCCTTCTTTAGGATGAGTGTGATCAGGCACTGCCCTGATTATCTGCTCTTTTCTGGACAGGACAAGAATCTGGTGCAATGTCCTTGAAAGGGGGTTGCTGTCATTATGATCAAGAAAGATCAACTCCCAGTCCACAAATTCCAGGTTATCAGCCTGGCTTTTGTTTCTCATTTACTCATACATCTTATGAGACAATCAGTTCATGGACAATAAATCACTTTACCAGTACCCCCAAAATAAAGTACCTCCTGCCTCCAGGAGGGCAAAACAGATCAGGTCTAATATGACTTTAGGGGTGCTCCACATTGTCAAGATTTGCCTTAAAAGACAGAGCATTTAGCGATCTGTTTTATATAAAATGGCAGAATATTCCAGAGAAGGGGGAAGCACAGTAATAAATCTGTCCCTTCAGTATGTCTTATTTATTGATGGAGTTTCAAGTCTTCAGTTTAGTGCTTGCAGAAATATTTGTTTTGTGGAGGTAAAAGAGATCAAGAAGAATTGGGTCCTTGACATTCCCCGATTTTCTACACCTCCACAAAACAAATGGATCCATAAGCACATAAATTTAGTTCATATTCCCCTCCGTATCCCAAGTCAAATGTTAAGAGTCAAGCTCACTTATCTGGATACAGCTTAGCCCAGTAGCTACTCAGCAGTTCTACAGTCTGTTATGAAAACCTTTTACTCTGCAGTAAAACATTCCAGTGGTCACAGGTTTTAACAAGCCTAGGTCAAGACCTTAAAACTTCACTTGAGGAGCAGCACAACAAATGTATTTACTTATATATTTTTATTTTATCCTTTGTTGACTGGGTTAGTCCCACTAGGCTAATGGCCTCTTTTCAAGGGAGATCTAAGGTGGTATTTGTGATGCCCACCACTGCCACCAATATGTGTTATCACCAAGCTGGGCCAGTAATCAAAGAGCCTGAATCCTCACCACTGACACTGGAGAGGGACGTTCACTTTGAATACAAATGGATACACTCAGTATTTCCAAATGCAGACCTCTCTGCATCAAGTATAATTTTTCTTAACAGCACACAGGGAAAACACTCAGCCCGGGGTCTGGATATCTCTATAGCTGTCTCTCTCCAGGTCCCTAATAAAACTCTCCACTGGTACAGTTGTAGGGTTAGGTCCTCAGCAGTGTGTCCAAGCCAAGTCCTCCAGCAGCCTCTCTGTAAACCCAGTGCTTCATGTCCCTGCCCCAAGTAGCTCACACAAACACACAGAGATTTAATTTTACACACACACACACACACACACACACACACACACACACACACACACACACACACACACACACCTGGGAAAGGCTGGCAGAGATTTACCTGCTGTGTTCCCATCTCCCCAGAGTATAATGTAGTTATCACTGCCACCAGACACTCCACAATCAGCTACTCTAAGGCCCTTAATAAAGGGTGTCCAATTATACTGTGTAATATTAATACAAATACAAATGGTAGTAGTTCACCAAGATGGCTAGGCCTTCTGGAGTGGCCCACACAGTGTCACCAAATTAATATAAGTACTCTCAAAAGGTTAGAGACCTTCTAAAAGGACTAGCCTCAACAAAGGTTTTAAATACATTTAATAATAAAAAAGAACATGAAAATATTGAAAGTCTGGCACAGATTTACCTGCTGTGTCCCCATCTGCCCAGAGTATAAGGTAGTTATCACTGCCACCAGACAGTCCACAATCAGCTACTCTAAGGCCCTTAACAAAGGGTGTCCAATTATACTGTGTAATATTAATACAAATACAAATGGTAGTAGTTCTCCAAGATGGCTAGGCATTCTGGAGTGGCCCACACAGTGTCACCAAATCATTATAAGTACTCTCAAAGGTTAGAGACTTTCTACAAGGACCAGCCTCAATAAACGTTTTAAATACATTTAATAATAAAGAAAGAACATGAACATATTGAATATCTATTTACAGTAAGCCACAGAGTTCAAATCACAGAAAATATTCAAATTAACACTGATGGACAGACTCATACAAATAAAGGAAAACACTCTCTGAACTAAGCTTCACTATATTCTTGACTGAATGTAAAAGAATTTTACTGTTCCCTAGTTAAGTTACTTACTACTGCAAGGCAAGATTCTGTGGGTGAGGGTCTTTCTAGGTAGGCTTCCCCAATAGAATGCTCAATATTTTGAAATTTCTCTTCTTAGTATCTAAAATATAATTTCTAAGAGGGCTGGCAGAATGGCATCATCTGATCACCTGGCTCAAGGTTCTCACAGTATTCCCCTTCGAATCTGAGACAGGAATTTAGCACAGATGGCAAGAATACACATCCAAATGTTTATGGCAGCACCTGGGGCTCTTCACTGAGCTAATGGAACAAAGGCTCTTTCCTCAGACCCATCGTCTCAGGTCCTATTCAGCACTGTGGGTGCCATTTTAATGGTTTAACAGCTTATTTATATTTCCCCTTATTTGTCCTAAAGTAGGTTAGCTGGTTAACCTCTGCTGTGCCAGTATCCTCTATTAAAGTATACACATTTAATTCAGTTGCAATAATAAATGTACATTTCTTTTCAGTTCAGCAAGGTGCACTGTTGATGCATTTTAACTCAAGCAAACCTCACAAATACATTTTCAGCGCAAGCATCTGTACAAATCAGTTTGATATATAAATGGCATACAGTTGTAATACATTTGCAACACAAGCATCTTGTATAAATCAGTTTGATATTCAAAGGGCATATCATTCTTCACAAAACTCCAACTGATCATGCTGGCACTTGCCCATAACGTCACAGTATTTATACTACTGGGGGGAATTGGCCAGGGCATCAGGAAACTTCACCTTCTCGTTTTGATAGATGCCATGAGATAGTTTACATCCACTTGAGATACCACCAACTCAAGCAGAAGATACCTTGGTTTATTGTTTCATCTGACAGACAAAAAACTCAGGAGTGCAGCATCCTCTTATGTTATACTACCATGTCAGCAATCGGTCTACCTGGTCTGGGAATAGAACCCACAGCATTCTGCACCAAAAATGAGTATGCTACTTGTTGTACCACTGACATTGCTGACATTTATAGCCAAATTATTGTACTCATTTAAGCACAAAAAAAGGTTATTTGTATGCTGTGGAGGTATTGTCTGGGATAATGGCCTTTGTTGTTTTCTATATCATTTGCATAGTTCTGCCAACTTACTTGATGGCATGTATAACAGAGTGTTTATACAAAATGATTGGATATCATTTTGTTAGATTACGACTTGCAGTTGCCTTTTCTGTAGTAGACGAGCCCATGTAAGCTGTCGCTGGCCATCTGGACCATGCCTGCACTACAGTTAGGAAGTAATTGTACAAAGGAGCCTTTGAGGTCAGTATGAATTTTGTGGTGCTGAAGAATACTCTCAGTAGTACCTTGGTGTTGCTTGTGATTATGCATTCTGAAACATTTGGGACCCTGTGTAACTTTCAGTCAAGTTCTTGTTTTAATTATCTATGCAAGACCACTACACAAAACTTCAGGTGAGACTTTTTTTCACCTACAGTGCTAAGGTGACTTATACAGAAAAGGCCATTACTATAAGGCATCATTTTCCCAACATCAATACTTGTGTGATGATGTGAGGTATTGCCAGCTATGACAGGAGAAGTAGGGCAGTGGGCATGTAACATATGCGAGCACCGTTAGCTGGAATTTTGTAAAGAATTGTATGTCATTTGTATATAAAACCAGTTTGTAAAGATGTTTGTTTTGAAAAATGTATTTGTAAAGCTGCTTGTGTTACAAAATGTACCAACAGTGTGCCCTGCTGGACAGAAAAAGAAATATACATGTAACTGTTTAAATATGTTTTAACAGAGGATACTGGAAGAGAAGAGGTTACTCTCAAACCTTGAAAATAGTTTGAAATTAAATTACCTGGCTTAGGCCATAAAGATTGTATCTTACAGTTCTTAATGCAGACAGAGACAAAAAGTCTTTACTAGGAAGCTTCCTTCATTGTCAATGATGTGAACTTATTGCTACTCTGGAAGGGTGAATGTTTGAAATTGGTTTATGACTTCCATGAGCTGCAGCAGATCTTAGCAAGGCTGTGTGTGTGTGTGTGTGTGTGTGTGTGTGTGTGTGTGTGTGTGTGTGTGTGTGTGTGTGTGTATTAATCATAACAGCTTCTAGCCAAGGGGGGGAAGCATGGGAACCAGAAGTCAGATGTATGTGATGTCGTTCTATAATCCATCACTAAAAATAATATTTAATACTAGGTGAGACTGACGTATCAGAGCAGTCTGTTCTTGGAACCTGACAAAGAACCCCTAATCTACTTCATCTTGCCTTGCTCTAGTAAGTAACCATGGAATAATAATTATTTAGATCAGTCAGGAAAATCTAGTGAAATTAGTCAAGTATTGCTTTTCTTTAACTGTGTCCACCTGTGCTATTTTTAATATTGCCTGTGAGTGAAACGCTGGTGCTTATTGTAAATAGATAGTTATTATTTTCATGTTCTTTTATTATTTATTAAATATATTTAAGTTTTTCATTGTGGCTGGTCTTTTGGAGAATATTTTAATCTCTGAGGGTACTTATATACATTTGGTGACAGCTCTGTCCACTCCCGAAAGCCTCACCACATTGGCCAAACAGTGTCATTTGGATTAATATTAATTTCACACAGTACAATTGGGTACTTTTGCAACAGCCTTAGTGTAGCTGGCTTTGGGATGTCTGATGTTAGTGTAACTACCATATAGTCTGGGCAGAAGAGGGCACAGCTAGTAAATCTGTGCCAGCCTTTCCCAGGTGTCTGTGTGAAAATCAAATCTCAGTGTGTGTGTCAGCTACTTAGAACAGGGACACGAATCACTGGTTTCACAGACAGGGTGCTGGAGGACTTGGCTTGGACACTCAGCTGAGGACACAATCCTACAGCTGTGACCATGGGGTAGTCTTATTAGAGAGGAAGAAAGAGTGAGTCTTATTGGGGAGAGGGAGAGAGAGAGAGAAAGAGAGAAGGTCTTATTGGAGAGGGAGATGGCGGAGAGAGAGAACCCAGGCCCTGGACTGACTGTGTTCCCTTGTGCTCTTAAGGGAAACCGTGCTTGATGCAGAAAGCTGCATCTAGAAATACTGAGTGGATTATACACAATAGAAATGATTACCATGTTCTCAATACTCAAACCTTACTTTACAAATGGCCATTTCATTTAGGCAGGACCTGTCATAATTTTCTGACTGACTTCAGTAGGGCTGCTGGAGACAATACAAAGCACAGAATACAAAGGGCAGTAGATTTGAAATAGTTCTGGCTGCTTTCCTTTATCGATGCATCGATGATCTCAACAGCAGTGTGTGTGTGTGTGTGTGTGTGTGTGTGAGACAGTGGAGTACAAGCCCTCACATGTGGGTGAAGGGGCTTGCCCCTGGAAAAGCAGATTTTTGTTGTACTTTTCTGTGCCGTTTCTTGTTTGATGTATTCTGCAGCAGCTTCAATATGTGTGATCTTTCAGTTAGGAGGAATATCACTGGGAACTTGGTAATTGGGGCCTATAATAACAGCCTGTATATCCATCCATCCTTTGTTGACCAAGTTAGTCCTACTAGGGTGGTGACCTCTTTTCAAGTGAGACCTGAGCTGGTATTATGTCCTTGACCCTTTTTATAACCATGTCATTCAATTGTAGCAAGACTGGGTCATTATAGGTTTATTTCCTGACAGTACCATTCGACAGTGGTAACTGCACCACTGAAAGCTTCAGTATATGTCCAGAGTGTATGTGGTTCTTGGTTATTCTGATTTCCCATAAGGTAGTTGGGAGATAGAAAAGATGGATTAGGCTAAGAAGGAATAGTGGCTGGCTAACCAAGAGGCCAAGAAAGCAGCTGCATTAGCAAAGAACAAGGTCTCAAAGGCACTCTACCAGCTTCTGGAAAGTTACTGAACAGATGGCACAAAGAAGCTATCAGATTGCAAGGCAAAGACAGAGATAAAGAAGCTAGTCAGACATCCTTCTTAAGGGAATGCCAGCAACAACCTGCTCATCAGTCCACAGGACTTCAAAGACAGATAGAATGAGTATTTCCAGCAGCTACTGGATAAATCCACACACACATACACTGTAGTGCCCCAGACACAGTTTACAATGAAAAAGGGAAGAAAAGCCCAACCTAGAAGATGAAGAAAACTAACAAAAAATGAAGTCAGGGAAAGCACCAGGCTAATACAAAGTTACAAGGTGATGTGGGATTATAAGTAAACTCTAAAAAGAACTTCAGGAAACGTTAAGTGAATGGAATGCAAAATTGAAAGCACGTGGGATAAAACTGAGTACAAACAAGGCAGTTGTCATGGCAACAAATAAGGGAAATCAGAAGAAGCTAAAAACTGAGATAGAAGGAAAATAGTGGAACAGGTTAAAAGCTTCAAGTATGTGGGAGGGGTAGTTGAGGAGAAGGAAAGTCTGAATGAGGACATCAAAGCTAGAATCAGATGGACTGTAGCCAAGTCACATATAATGCCAGGGGCAGTGTGTGTGCCATACTGTCAAAGAAGCTGAGAAGTAAGGGGTACAAAACACTGGTGCAACCAATATTTTCTATGGTACAGGAACCTGAGCAGAGAAAGCAGAGCACTGAGAAATCTAGAGGTAATGGGGATGAAGTGCCTGAGATGGGTGGTAGGATGCACACTGTGGAACAAAAGAAATAGAGTAGAAGCCAAAGTCGCTCCAGTTTTATAGAAGGTCAAAGGAAATAGATTACAGTGATTTGGGCATATGAGCAAAAAAGCAGAAGACAATCTGGTGAAGATCTGGGACAAACAGGAAGAAGCAAGAAAAACGAAGACATCTAGCAAACAGACGGATGGATTCTGTGAAAAAAAAGATCTGTGACAGTCAGTCATGGCCATTAAAGGTAAGAGAGTGGTACTAAATCAGGAAAGATGGCAGCAGTTGAAGTGACACTCCAAACCCATGTATGAAAATGGGAAAAAAAATGTGGCCAATGATGATGGTGAGTTCGGACAACACATCCTGCTTGGTTTGCTTACATTTTAAATATGAACAGACTGCTATGAATTGGGCCTAACATTGAAGATAAACTATAATCACTAGGGATAACTCCCTTTCCAGATAAGACTGGATACCACTGTCTGATAATCTATGACCAGTGTACATCTATTTCAGTATAGGCAGTCAAGTATATGAAGCAAGATCAAAATCGGGAAGTATGTCATCTGACATTATCCATTGTCTTCATTGTCAAGAAGGTCATTTACTGTCCCCCATTCACTTTCATGCTGATCCAGTCCTTAACAAGATGTTCAAGGGATTCCAGACAGTGCTGACAGATTCAAAAATAATTTATTATAACATTTCAGCAGTGGAAGGCCTAATCTTAATGACAACAATTAGCAGCACATTCTTAGACTAAGGTGCCTTTAGCAATGCTGTCTTTTTTTTTTTTTCTTGTGAGAAGCCTAATTTTGCCAGTCATCTCCCCTTAATAAAAGAAATTCTGAATCGTGGATACTTTTTGGCCAACATACACATTGACTCTCACTAGCTGTAAGCCTCTGATCAAATGAGCGCACGACCACATATCCTGAAATAAAAATCTTAATAAATAATTTTCAGAATAACAACAATCAAAACAAGTGCTTTTATAGAGAAGCAAGCCTCTTGCACCCCAGCCCAAACACTCTTTTCTGCTTATATATACTAACTCTGACATACCACACTCACAGAGAAAAGGAAATGGTGCTATGTTAAACCAGAGGTTCTCCTAATAGTTCAGTACCTGGGATTGGGACACTCGACCATCATCAGTACCCATGACATGGCATTTCTAACAGTAAGACTTGACCAGTGAGGTTTAATGATTAATCTTGTAATAATATGTGATGAAAATAAACATTGTTGGAAAACCCTTATGTGCCTGTTAACTTGAAACACATACTGTTTTGGATGGTCTGGTTACCTGCACAGTTTATTCAGGAATAGTTCTTCATTCTGACTCATCATTTCTGTAATACAAAGTTAAACTTCATATACAGACCTCACCAGCACTTGGTCTGCTGCCTTCTACCAGAATGCCAGCTCATCAGTGTGATAGACAGTTCCTCCCTAAAAAAATTCAAGTGTAACTTGGACAACTGGATGGGGGACAGGAAATTCATCCCTGGTTTGTCACCTATGTCTTTAATAAACACAAGTAGCCTGTAAATGGTTAGTCTCCCAAGCCCCTGCTTACACTTTTCAAGGGTACCAGAATTTGTCAGAGATTCGGGATACATGGCTAGGCTTAAAAAGACTTGGTGGTTGTTAGTCTAGTACACACCTATGAACCTGTGAACAGATACCACTTTCAGAACAAGACACGTGAAATGATGATGTCTATTAATGACTAGGGTGTGTCTGGAAAGTCCACTATATGTGATAGCAGGTAAGAACCATTTAGAAGAGTTTTCCACTTTTAGCTATGTGTTTCTATACCCGTGCCAGATCAGTTTCCCTGATCTGCTTTCCTGCTCCATGACAGATGTGAATATGTCCTGCTTTCCTGCTCCATGACAGATGTGAATATGTCCTCCATTCATGACAATATTGATTTTATTGTAGCATTACATTAATAGCAGCTTTAAAATCTATATATTTGGTTTTGTTTGCTGTGCATATAGCACCTCAATGGATGAAATGCACTCGCTCCTTTCCACCTTAAACAATATTTCAGCATTTTCCAGCCTGTGGAACTCTGACTGCAACCTAGGTTTTTAGGGCACCACCCTGGTGTTATGGAATTTGGACCTTAACTATGCACATCTCTTTGGCAGAAATTGGCTTGACATTTGCCGATGGGTTCAGAACATTCTCAGCTATAGTTAGTCTGTTACTGTCTTGGGTAGCTACTTGTAATTCCTTAATGACATAACCAATATACAAATTAGCAAGTTTGTAGACCTGAACAACATCTGAAAAAATGTTGTATGTTTTAAAGTGATAAATAGTGCCATTTATGAAAAAAAACAGTAAGATCTGAATTTCATCATGGTCTGCTTTGTTTTTATAACCAGTGCAGAGATTATAGCATCATTATTGTCGATACCCTCATCAATTACATACAGTGCTGGCATATATTGTGAACGAAGAAGCTGACAAGGCAACAACCAGGCTTCCAGGCTCTTACTGGTTCCTGGTTTTTGGAGTGGCACTAAGTGTCACAGAAACACAGCCCCATCATTGGCATAGGAACAGGTACAGTGTCTGGGCTCGTTACCAGTTAACTGTGACTGGAATGGTTCCTACGGAGGATAAGTACATTAACCATACCCCCATTTTGGCATATGCACTAACACAGGGTTCTGTGTAAGACACCAATTAGTTCTGCGGGACTAAACACCCAAGTACAGTTACAACACTAGCATAACACCATGATACAAGGTCCCATGTTTGCTGCCACTCACTGTGTTTGGATTGCACTAGCTCATATTGTCTACTGGAAGGGTGGGCATGGAATTCAATACCCACACACAACTCAGTCACTGGTACAAGTTATTTCATTAAAGGAACTGTTTGCTATGAGCCATATGCTGGTTTTGCTGGAGCTATGACAATTTATTAAGATGGGTCATCTATTTTCACTTATAATTTAAGTATTGCACCTTTTTTTTTTCTTTTTGATCAGATGATTGTCTTCCTCCTACACCCATTAGTCTTCATGTTGCAGTTGTTCTGGAAAGCCAAATGTTCTTGCAAGTTTTTGCTAAACCTTCATTTAAGTGTCATATTTTTCTAAATTGCTTTTGAAAACTTGTGCTCTTATCAAGTCAAGATGCAACTTCTCTTATTATCAATTTATAATAAAATAAAAATCAAGACGCAACAAGCATGACATAAGCAAGTATGACACAAAGGGCATTCTTAAAAATACAGGAAATACAAAATTTATATGGTCCCCTAAATCTATTAGGATTAGTTACACGAAACTTACATTCCCTAAGGAGCAAGGAGGTCTTGAGTTGCCGGATTTTAAACTATATTATGAAATAATCAATGGTAGTAGGATCATAAACATAGCTTCCTACAATAAGGAATACACTACGTGGTGTCCAGCCTGGGTTATACTCTTTAATAACTATGTCAAATCTCTAAACCTCAATCCCTCTGCTCTCCCTTTCTTGAATAAAGAAAACTTGGGTAAGACTAAGTTGCATAATGGCATTAAATCTAATATAAAGTCATTACAAAATCTTTTTCGTTCTCTAAACCTGACCCCTGCCTTTAACACTCTACAACCACTACATCTCAACCCTAATTTAAAGATGAATGGTTGTATGTTAAACTTAGACCAATACTCCCTCTTCTCGGGAATAAATGCATTTCCGACCTCTTCCCTTTCAAGCAACAGACCGTCTCTGATATGAGAGTTAACATGAACTTACCAAAAAAATATACAATCATATTAAGACAAATCAGGGAGTTAGTACATATGTTCCTAGATCACCTCATGGTAACAGATAAGGATATCTCAACTTGCAAGGCACTGTGGAAACTACTTCTCCTTAAAAAGAAAATGCTTTCAAATACCTACAAAGTTATCATGTCCTCCAAAACACATAATGAGCCTATTTTCTCTAAATACTAGCTAAAGCAAGATCCCTCTATTACCCATAATCAGATTTCAAATGCCATAAAGATTAGCTCTAACCACATACCCCTAAAAAAACTTAAATATGCCCAGCTCATGGTAATGAACAATGCATACCTTACCCTCGACATAATTAACAAAATATACCCTAATTCTTCCCCTCATTGTCAAGTCTGTCAAAATCAAACAGACGATCTCTTACATATATTTTGGAGCTGCAAATGCTCATACAAACTATGGTGTGCCCTAAGAGTCCAACTGGAAAAAAATTGGCTACGAAAAATCAACCCTTTCATGGAAATTTACTCTCCCTACTAACACATCCCTCCTCCAGGCCTATCAAAGGCGCAACACAGAATTCTGATTTCCATTTTTATGTTAGTAAAGTACTATATCTCTCTTAATTGGAAAAATAGGCACTTACTAACTTGGGAAGGGTTCAAGACTCTTGCTATTAAACACCTTAAGGCTCATAGATACTTGTTCCACAATATTAACCGGAAACCATATCTTAAAGAATATTGGAGAATGCTATTTGAACATATATTGAACTGATTATTTGATTACTGTTTCACCCTTTGTTTACTTTGGGCAATGTATAAGTGTATATAGCTTTGTTTGTAGCCAGTTCGTGTATGTTTGTCTGATGTTATTTACTGTTAATATCTGTATAAAACAATAAAGAGAATTAAAAAAAAAATACAGGAAATACAAGATGCAGTACTCCTTTGCAAAACTAAAATAATGCTATAGATGGAAAAATATAAAATGAAAACAATGACAAAATAGGATTTCAAATATATAGTTTACAGTGCTTCATGATCCTTAGTCTGTACTTCTTACCTTAAAGGACAAAAACAGCTGCTTAGTGCTCCAATAACTATTAAAAACGCGCCCACCTTCACACTTGCCCAGTAACTCGGGATGCTGAAGTAGTGCAAGCTGATACATGTTCTGCATGTGACAGGGTGTCATTGGCCTTATGGGAAAGTACCGTGTCTTAGAAACATGTGTGGTCTGCCTTTGACCAGATGTAGGTAGGAGTCCAAACTCCAGACTGAATGCGGGTTCGTTATGGGAGGGAATGCAGATAGTGAGAAAAATTACAGGTTTGGAACTTGATCCTCTGTGTTATATTCTATTTCTGGCAGTAGTGCACTAGTGTGTGCTGTACTATCATTTTACAAAATACTATGTTAGATACAAGACAAATATCCCTAGCTGGCAATTTTATGACCCTTGGAAGCAAGGCTTTTAATTTTCATTTTGTTTGATTGACCACCCTGTTTCTTGTCTTTTCAGTTGGAGTTTATTTGTGGATCTCAGATCACAGCATGACATATTAAAGTCTGGCATATATTTGTTTTTTCTCATGCAGTACAGCACCTGGAAAAACTACAAGTTAAAGTAAATTAATGTTACTTAGTCTTTTCTTGTTGAGACCTTTTACACATGAACTAAAGGGAAAAATGCTCTAGCATACAGATAGCATTATAGCAACAAAACAATAACATAGGAACTTATATACATGTCAGAATATTAATATGATGTACAAAGTATTATAAAATATACAGAATACATATAAAGGAAAATGTTATGCACAAGAATCTGTTTACAAGACCAAAAGAGCACCAGCATTCATGATATGTAACTAATATTTACTATGATTAAGTAAAGTATAAAAAAATGCCCTCAAATCACTTAACCATCAGAAATACTTATAGAATCAAAACAAGCAAAATGAAGTGTAATAACTTTTGACTTTGGATATCTTTTTAAGAATGTTGGTACAGCACAAGATAATTTGGTACTAGACTATCCTGTGCTGTCAGCATTTCATTACTGGCCAGACATGCAGTACAGCTATAGAACCAAAACACTTCTGTTAGAAATTTATTAGAAAGAAACAAAAAAAAAAGACATTTGTGCACTGTATTGGCTTTGTTTTGAAAAGATGCAGAAATGTAATATATACAAAGCTGAAGACTGAAAAAAGTCAAGGTTACAAAAACTTGTGAGAAACGGCAAATGCAAAGCAATCATTTGTTTGATTTATTGGAAGCATGTGAGACCAAAAAAAAGACAATGCGAATTTGGTGGTTTTTAAGCTGGGAAGGAATAATAAATATTTACAAAGATGTGAATGATAAGAAAGGTAATTTGGCTTCTTCAGTTGGTCTGGGTGGTATTCCCATTTAATGGCAAAAAGTACATCAGATTATTACTTTAGGTGTGAAGAGCTATAGGGTTATATAGACCTATTATCACCAGGGTACTCTATATTTACACTACTTTTTTATTACAGTGATACCACAAGCACTGAAATTAATAAAGAATCCTACCTCTTTTGTTAAGGACTGCTGTAAAAAAGGCCCTGTTTGCACAATGTGGAGATTTCAAATTCAAAGACACATTAGTCACAATGAGATTAAGCTAATTTGCATGTCTCTGAATCCCTGTTAACTACTGTTAGTGCAGATCAGCACTTCTTGCGGTAGTTAATGGGGTGGTGGCCACATCGTGTTAGCACAGGCATCCCCGATTCACTCTTTCATAGATCCATGCACACACAACCCCTTTCTCCATCTTAGCTCCAGCAGTTGTCTGAACTCTGGACTCTAGGGTTGTTGTCGGGGCTTCAATCCTCTACATGAATTAGGCTAACTCTGTATGGGTAAGTCTACTGTGAATCAAACAAGGCAGAGGTCTGACCAAGAGACTGTTTCCAGCATAAGTTTGGAACACCAATGGGGTAATAGAGGTAATAACCCAACTAAAGCAAAAACCCAAATGATGCAAATGAATTTTTCAGCTAGAGCCATGGACTCTCAGGTAACCAAGATCTTGAAATCACCCGCAATGAACCAGCTTGAAGACCCCAAGATTGAAATGCAGTTTGTGAACTTTCTGTCCTCATATCTGAATGGATAACAGATGAGTAGGAACCCACAGCTTGCTCCTGTTCCAACAATGTAATCAGAAGAATTGATGCTGCAGCTGGTTACCTTTGTCAGATGTAGCCTGGAGGAAAAACAAATCATTATTCCATCCTGATCTTGTCCAGGCTAGTGCACCCCAGAAAGCACTGTGGCTGCCAAGTTGGGAATAAAATTTTTGTGCCCAGCTAGGTTTCTGCAATGAAAGCCACAGCACTATTGGGCAGTAAAATCAATGATAATTCCAGGCTCATTGAGGATGGATCTAGTATCAGAATGCAACACCTTCAAATGGGACCAGTGATGGCCAGGTCTCCAAAATCTAGCTTAACCAGCGTTTATGCTAGGTACATTATACAAGATGGTAGTTTGATCTCTGTACCATTTTACCCCAACACAGTAGCTTATCTCCAAGCAGCTAACACATGAGTGGTTAGGGTCCACCATCATACCAGATCATCTGAAGAACCATGGCCCTGCCCAATGCCATTTCAGAATAAGGTACCCATTGCAAAAGTGAAAAGTATTAAAGGAAATTTTATAAGGTAATAAAGGCTCCAGTGCCAGGATGAGGTCCTTTTAATAAGAGATTTTTTTCTGGTGTGGGTTACTATGAGTTTAAGGAAAAAATACAAACTTAGAAACAAAGTGGAGGTTGAATGAACAATAGCAACATGGAAGCAAAACAGTGATACACGTCATGATAAAACCAGGTTTCATATGAAAGATGCAGGTTCAGAACAGCTGGCTGCATCCAATCAGTGCAGAAGGCAATAATCAATTTACATGCCAGATAAAATAGGGCTGAACCGGGTAGCAGGCACATATGCCAGTAAAATAGAAGCTAAAAGGTTTTGTAATGTGGTGAATTTCAAAGAGGGGTCATTTGAGTTATTGAACCAATAAGAAATGAGACCAAAATTTAAAAAGTTCTATGCAGAAATGTTATACGTGGGTCAAAGCAGTGATCCATGGACAAGATGCAAGTGTAAAATGTAAGAAATTGAAAAATCACTTGGGATACAAATAACAAAAATCTTAGAACTCTCCCAGTGTAACAGGTAGACACTGCAGTGCAGAATAGGTTTACCTTTCAGTACATCAGACACAGTGCTGACCACAGAGCTAATGCTGAAGAAGAATAGATACAATCCAAGGGCAGTTCTATCATTAATAAAACAACACTGCCATGTAGTATCCACAGCAGTACAGTCACAAGACACAAAGCTAGAGAATGTGAAGGATCTCAGATAAGGATGATACACAGGAAAGTTACAAACCCTTGCACTGTTAAATGCCACTGCAAGTTGCTTCTAGTAAATAATAAAATGAGCTTACTATCCCAGTAAGCAGAATAGCAAGCACACCACATGTAAACAAGAGGCCAATTAAAAATGCAGATGGCAGGGTGACAAACTGAACAAAATGTAAAGCGCAGAGCACAGTACCACCTAAAATACTATCAAACACATATAATACATAGATAAAAAGGTAAAAAAACGAACAGAACAACTGCTTTTAACTACCAAAGAAGCTGATGCCACATGTGGTAAAGATATAACCAAGTTAAAAAAATCCTGAAAAGAACAGCATTTGTATAATGATAACCAAGAAAAAGATTCCCAGAGATTGCAGGTCAGGTAATATTAAAAGAGGTAGAAGATGGCCAGAAAATATTTCCATGAAATCAGTTGGCAGGTATAACACAAGGCAAGGTAACCACACAAAATGCCATGCCTTTGGAACAAAGCAATATGATCTGAACTAAGAATGTTGCATCTCCCTCAGAATTCTGTTTCAGTCCAGGGCAAAGTGGCTTCAGTCTCTGAAAACATGCTGAAGCATAAGCAACCACAACAATAACTGTAGAGAAAAACAGCAGATAAAAATACAAACTCAGGACTAGAAATCTGACTTTAAAGAATAGCATGCTTCCAGAAGTGTTCTAAAAACATGAAACAGCCAAAGGTAGCTAATCACCACCATACAGGCTTCATGTAACACCCCCACACACACTTCTGTTACTTTATGAATAGCAAAAACAATTGCTATTTCTGTGTGATGTCCAGCATCCTCAGGCTGTCCCCATATTCCCTAGAAATACAGAGTCTTGTGAAGTCCACCCCACATTCCCAGTATGTATGAAGCAGAGATTTTGCCATTTGTCAATCCTGTACTGATTAGTGTACAGTATTTCCATTTGGAACAGCAAGATGGGCTTAGGAATATCTGGCACTCATGCTCTGACCTCTGCGCCCCTGACCACTGCACTCCTGCACCCTCCACAACCAACTAGAAGGCAAGACATGAGATCTATTGCTAAGAGGTCATCTATCAACACCAAACAGAATGATATACAGCTGTGAAAGCAATAACATACTCAAACAGGAGACTCTTGTAGGCTAATCAGATTCCTTTAGTTTCAAATCCACTCAAACCACGTACAGTGCATTATACATCAGACACATAGGGGCTAAAGGTCTTCAATTACCATTTTCAGCTCACACAATGTTTCGTTCTTTGCTGTAGTAAGTCACGCAGAAATCTAAATATGAAGCACGAACAGAAAGATAAAAAGTTCACAGTCCCACTCCAACAAAAGTATTGTTGGGCTTCTCATTAAGAAATAAACCCTTCCGTGGCCAAGACCAGCAATGCTGCAGAAAAACTGTGAAAAGCTTGATCCAGTAGAAAAGGAGGAATTCTTCACAATTCTGAATTTCTATCATTATCTAGTAGATATATCTACTCTTTCTCGTCTTGGGATATGGCATGATACATACCTCAGAGATGTCCATCTCTTAGACAACAAGATAAAAAAGCAAAGTGGCCCACTGGAGATATAAAAGCAGAAGTCTGCGAGCATAAGTTGTGTGTACTCTTCATCAAAATCCAGACGTACTTTTTTGCTTAACGGGTGATAATTAGTAACGTTTTCTTCTAGAATGTTGTAAAAAATATGCAAGCAGTGACATAATCCTAACCATTGGGGCTATTGGATATAAAGTCACTGCAAATCTTCAGCATGAATATAAACAATTTCATACCAAGTAGGAGAGTAATGCAGTAAGTCGTACAGATAGAAAGGCTTCTGGGTTGACATACATTTGCACAAAATGCAATAGTCTGTCACAAATTTAATTGCACAGTTTTGTTAATTATCAAGGCAATGTGGAGTTGTGCCTTATTTCCAGGCATGACTGAGTAAAGTGGATATAACATATCCAAGCAGTATAACAGAAAGCACATTACATAATGATGGCCTGTAGTGGGAGGGAGGACAGATAGGACTGGGTTAAAAATAAAAATCAAATTCATCTCTAGCAGTACAAGAGCAGAACATCCAAACAGACTACATTAAGACAAGCAGAGACATGGCACTCTTGGCTTAGCAAGGTGATGACATGACAATGAAATGGTAGAGAAAAACCACAAGTCAATCAACAGTGTAACAGCAATGGCTGAAGTTGAAAACAACTATGAAGGAATGTACTGTAACCACAAGCTGGATGACAACAGACATACGTTTAATTACAAGGTGCATATTTTGCTTCAAGACACCCTTTTCATTCGTGACACAGAAGTTACAGTTGCACAGAACATGACAGCAGATAAGATGGCTCTTACTTAAATGCATCTAGTATGATCAAATGTCATTCTGAATAAAAAAGCAAAATGTCTGAAACTGCAATAAGGCATCATTTTAACTGTTTTTGTGGGGAGGTGGGACCCTCCATTCTCTTGCAGGATTCTGAATCCAGTGCAACCTTACCATTGAAGACCGACTTTCAGCCAAATGTGTGAATTTAAGATTTTCATATCGGACCCTCCTTCAACTGTCCGACTACCAATAAGGATCACTTGGGGACTAACTAGTCCGTCTTCCAGGATCTGAAGAAGGCATTGCTGAAAACGCTTATCCTTCTGTTGGTTTGAAGACAGACGTTCTGCTGCTATACTGTCATTTTATTTGTTTCCTTGCGCTGGGTTTTACTTGCATTAAAATATTAGGTGTTGATACTCCTTCTGGAATTATAAGAGTCGCTCTCTGTGGAGGAACGGCAGTTTGTTTTCTCTTGGTTATATTACTAGGCTGCCTGGTACATACACACACACACACACACACACACACACACACACACACACACACACACACACACACACACACACATATATGGATCTACTTTCATTAGATGATAGTACAATCCACCGAGTTCTACTTACCCGCGCTGAATCCACCGAAGCTCCACTTCAACAAACAAATGGACTGCCAAATTCCTTTCACAGAGAAAAGGAACCACTGGATTACCATGGTGAACTGTACCCTCTCTTCCATGTAGTGCGATCTTGGAGTTGGTATATTTAAGTAGGGGGTGTGTGGGGGGTGAAGCCCCCCACTTTGGTGTGCTTACATTTCCTCCGTTTGGTTTGGTTTCCATAGTGGTCAAGTGGTTCCTTTCCCTGTGAAAGGAATTCAGCAGTCCATTCATTCGTTGAAGTGGAGCTTTGGTGGATTCAACTCGATAAGTACAATTTGGTAGATCATACTTTCATCTAATGAAAGTAGATTCATGTATATACATTATATATATATATATATATATATATATATATATATATATATATATATATATATATATATACACACACACACACACACACACACACACACACACACACACACACACACACACACACACACACACACACACACACACACACACACACACACACATGCTCACTGAAATAAGATGACATAACTGATGTCCTGTGACTGAGCCTGAAATATTTGGAAATTTCATCCAAGCATCTTTCATACTAATAGCCTAGTTCCATTGTTCTTCCTTCCTAGACCAAAAGACATTTTAAGTGCTTATACAGAAGACATCAACTTTTTCATATCTCCCTTTTTTAACTTCTCCAAATCTTTTGGGTTTGCAATACCTTGACGGGAATGGACCCCACTTCTAAGTCAAAAAGTACAATTAAAGTTCATGAAATTAGTAGTGCTTCAATCTTTGATGTCAGCCAAAAGTGATCTTCGCAGCACCCACAATGTGCCCAGTAATGACTCCTTCTGCAATTCGTACGGGGTTACATGTATTAGTAACATATACGACTGTAGATTCTTTTTTATAAGACCCGTTGCTCCTAGTACTGTTGGAACTGTCTGGGTATCTTTCTTCTACATGGCTCTCGTTTCTGCCTGCAGATCCTGATATTTTATGACTTTGTCTCTCTCTGTACGCAAGACGCTGTAGTCACTGGGTGTGGTGATTTCAACGATCAATGCTACTTTTGTCTTCTTTTCATGCATGGACCACTATATCTGGTTTTCTAGCATCTGTCTTTTGAACTGTTGGTAATGGGTGATCCCATCTGATGTAAACAATGATTTTCTATGATGCTTTGTGGCTCATGTTTCCAGTGTTTTTCAGTCACTTCAATACCATAATGTTTGCACAATTCCCAGTGCAACAGTCTTGCCATATTTTTATGCCTTTCAGTATATAGTCCTTCTGCTATTAGTATGTCACAACCAGCAACGAGGTGTGCGACCATCTCAAAATCAGTTTTACAAAACCTACATTTGTCTGTTTCTCCCACATGTTCAATGGATGTTGTAAACCAGTGTGTACATAGCCCACTGTCTTGGGCTGCTAATATTAACCTTTTATCTCTTGGTTTGAATTTGCCTCTCCTTAACCATTCCTGCGTTTGTTCCAGTTTTCTATACTTGCAACTATATTTATGCATTTTCCACATTTCTTGCCTTCTCATCTGGTCCTTCAACTTATATTCTTTCTTTTTGTTTTTTTGGCACATTCAGTTGCTGCCTGATTTTTAACTACTTCTGGTTTGATTACCATTCCTGCTTGATGCCGAAATGCTTCTGCGAGATTAAGCAGAGAAGTCATCTTAGATTTATTCTCCTCAGGTTTCAAAACTCTCTACGTCTGGGTCTTGTGAGGTCAGCAGATGTGTGTGTTGTCCTACGATTACAGATCTATACATGTAATCAATTTCAAGGAGACCCATCCCTCCTTCAGAATGGGGAATATATAATCTTGGTATGCAGTGATTTTTTATAAATCATTACGTGAGCATAAAGCATCTTTCTTGCTTTCCTATCTAATCTATCAAACACGTTTTGGGGCCAGTCAGTCACTCCAAAACTGTAAGTTAGGCCAGGAAGAGCAAATTGGTTTATAGCATGGATTTTGTTCCTAGATGTCCATGCTGTTTTCAAGATTAATTAAAGTCTTCTAAAGTATTCCTTACTAAGTTTTATTTGCATTTGTTCATGTTTTATGTTTTTTCATTTCTCCCATGAAAAGTCATATCTATGGATATGTAGGATGGTTTGCCCATAAATGCACATTAAATGTGGCAATAGATTTTAAATATATATATATATATATATATATATATATATATATATATATATGAAACACGTGTGTGTATTACAAACCACACACACATACACACATGCACGCACACACACATGCACACACACACCCCTAAGCAGTAGAAGAAATTACACAAATGTATACAAGGAAACCTGAAATCAACAGCAAAAATTAAAAGGAATCCAACAAACAGGGACAATAGGTAAACTAAGTGGATTCTGCTATCAGTGTAAAGTTTCTCACTTTTTGGAAATGGGTTCCTCTTGGTACACACACCACTGTACCACCCTAAAAGACAACAATAGTTTAGCATGTTATCACTGAGAGTCTCTCACAAAAAAAACTCATGAACCAACAACTCTTGTGTACAACTGCAGGCACTTCAGTATGGAAGAACAGCCTTCTGTTTAGTTGTCATAATAAAACACTTCCTTTCAAAGAAAGCCACCAAGAGATGGAGGTAGCATTAGTACACAGAACAGCTGATGACCAACACCTATTAAAGTGGTTCATGTTCTTACCTATTTTCTTGAGGTAAATCTTCAGAGATGAGTGCACAATATTTGGCAGTGGCTGAGTTGACAATACAGAAATCTGTTGGGGAAGTTGACAAATAGACATCTGAAGACAATATTTAGCCCAGAAAGAAATCATGACTGAGAATCGGTGTTTCCATATTAAGGATCAAATCAAAGAAAAAACAATTTTGAAGTCCCATGCAGATAAATTATTAAAAAAAAAATCCACACTGGAGTTAAATGGTTTAGTTATTCATACCCCATTAGAAAAAATAAATATAAAAAATCTGTGGTAAGCATTCTTTTCTTCTTACTCAAAATGACTTTATCAGACATTGAAGCAATAACAATAGGCTACTTAAATATGCAAATCATATTACATGACATAACATAACCAAATGACATTTTAAAAATTATTTAAATCAACTGCATAAAAACACACATTTTGGAAATAAATGTATAAACTGTAGACATGCCAAAATGTAAAAACATGTAAACAATTGAAAGTCATCTAAATAATCATAAAATTACCATTTTATGGGGTGTGATTTTATAATACATTTCAAGTTTAATGTAATTCAAATCACAACAAACAGCAACTATCATTGTAAGCCTACCCCACCCCACCCCATGTATTGACGGCTACATCTTCAGGTTTCATGTGTTTTTGTACAGTCAAATGTTAACTAGCTCTTAAAATGCCTATTGGTGATGTTAATATCATATGACTATTAGTATATTTTAGGAGTGGATTCCTATAGGAATAACTAAATACACCCTACGTCCTCTTTTCTAGTACCTAGCACTGTTTCTTACATCTGTAATCCCAAATTACATTTACCTCTCCAACTCCTTCTATTTTCACTCCCTCCCCATTGCTTCATCCCACTTTCTTACACCTTCTGCTAACCTACGTCTATAATTCATTTGTCCACTCCCACCTTTTCTCCCTCTTTCATTCCATTCTTTCGCTGTTAACACTCTAGCTCTCAGTCTCCCTTTTCTGTGCCTCTGTTTAAATAATTGCTGCCTTTCTTTGTAGGCTGCCTTTCTTTGTACTATAATATTATTTCTAAATAAAGTATGTTTCTGTCCAGTATTTGATTTATCATACTGCAGGAAAATATACTTCAAAATGTGTTCATTTGCCATTATTATTTGAAACATTGATTTCAAGAATACTTTTCTAGGGCTACTGAAGCTAGCCTGAAAAAAAATGCCCATATAGATAAGTGCTCTACCTTGGTTAACAAATGATAGACAGACAGACTTCCTTTACAGTCTGATGAAATCCTTTTTACAGCATCATCACAGAGGCTACCTCAGACTTTATAATTTTTCGAATAGCGTATGGATTACTGAAAGCCACTTCATTTCTAGCAGCGGGATTTCCTTCATGTATTTTTTAATACTGC
The DNA here is from genome assembly GCF_019279795.1 of Protopterus annectens. Lineage (NCBI taxonomy): Eukaryota > Metazoa > Chordata > Ceratodontiformes > Protopteridae > Protopterus > Protopterus annectens. Next base: position 880,339,176 of record NC_056741.1, read on the forward strand.
TGACTGTAATTAATAATGTTTTTTTTTTACTGCAGTCCCCCCTCCCATTTGATGGAATGGGGTTCTAGTAGCATCACAGGCAATATAACTGCAAGCTCTTTCAGTAAGTCACATACATTTCATATCCATAAACAAAGTGTGGTATGATAACTAAACTATATATGTGTACCTCAAGTTCCTTTTGTAGCTAATATGCAATGAAAATGGCTGGAACACTTACCCAAGAAGAACCACTACCACACTGATTCCTATGCAGAGTCTCACTATCTGTGTTACTGATAGGGAACAGTGGCAAATGCTCTGCTATCTTCAGCATCTCTCCCTTATTGAAAGGACATTTGAAAGGCCTTGAACAAGCTGATGGAGTGTCTTAGCTTTCTTGAAGCTCATTGACAGTATCAGCTTAGACGGTCTTCTGTAAACATCTCCAGTACAACAAGGATGTAACTTCTGTTATACATAAAAATGGCACAATCATCAGCATGCTGGAGTTCAGTAGATGCCTTGGAAATGCTGACATTTGGATGTAGGTGCTTAACACTAAAGATCCCTCCCATAATTTGTGTCAATCCCAGTCAGAAGATGGTTATCGCTGAAGAAATGGAATGACTACTAGGAAGGTGGAAAACAAGGGTAGGGTGATGAAGTACCATTGCTCGATACCAACTTGAATCCCAAATTTAACTAAACACACACCGGCACTAGCATACACACATATATATATATATATATATATATATATATATATATATATATATAGTCTATATGTTGCTGAAAGCTGTTTACAGCAAATACGGAAACGACCCTTAAACAGCAAAAACCCACTAACGTGAATGACCAGGTCAGCGATTTTTTCCCGGGGGAAAAAAATGCTTGGCCGTCGCCGTGAATTTGCCCTTTACCCCACTGTAGTGTGATCTTGGAGTTTGTATATAAAGTGCCTCCCACTTTGTAGTGTTTTTAGGTGGTGTGTCATGTTTGGCTGGTCTGACTATATTTTTATATATGCCTGAAGAAATTAGGCAGAAGAGTATGAGAGAAATTAAGAGTACAAGGGTAGGTCAAATCGTTGTCACCTTTTATAAAGGAGTGCTGCAGAAGTAAAACAGAAGAACAGCACTACTACACAGAAAGAGTGGAGCAGAGTCAGAACAGTCTACATGAAGAAACATTGCAGTACTCAAAGCGTGGAACAAATCAGCTTTTTATGAAAATTAGGAATAAAAAGCTAATCTCTTATGTGCATTAGTAAGGAAATAGATCAGGACCCCACCATTTGACAACATTTATATCCCTATACTCTAAGGTGGCCTTGTGTGTGTCTTGTGTATGAGAGAGAAAAAAAATGAGAGAGAGAAAGGAGGTATGGAAATAGAAAGTACAGTTGTGTACACTTACCATAAATGTAGATGTTAGAGTGTATTCACTTTTGTAGTCATCACACTTGGGCTATCTGCCTGTTGGTAGCCCTCCATCTGCCTGAATACCAGAGTCTTGGGATTTCTGCATCGGATGCTGTCATCTCATCCATGACGTCAGGTCGTCAGGGGTATAAAACATGCAGCCAATGCCATTACATCAGTTTTTCTTGCCCCATATGTCAGGAGCCCCCAAAATAGGAAGCAATCAAATGGTGTGGAACACCTCCAATAAAAAGTAAATACCATTTCCATAAGATATGGGCAAAAAGAGGATAGGTAGAAAGAATAGAAAGACAGGGGGCTGGAGGGAGGGTAACCAGGACTGCAACAGTGAATACACTCGAACATCTACATTTATGGTAAGTGTACACAGCTGTACTATGTTCTTCGTGTTTCACTGTCATCACACTTGGGTTGATTCCCAAAGCTGAGGAAGGGTGGAGGCAGTCAAGAAATAGTAGGGCTGGCTAGCAGGCCTTGTAAGACTGCTGTAGCAAATCTAGCTCTGGATTTAGAAAAGATAGGCAAGTGGTAATGCTTGGTGAAGATGTGTACAGAACTCCAGGTTTCAGCTTCCAGGATGTCCCTGGTAGGGACTCCCCTGAGAAAAGCTGTAGAGGTTGAGGTAGCCCTAGTGGAATGAGGCCTGATCCCCTGTGGGGTAGGTTTTCCATGGTACTATAGCTAGTAGTCGACGGACTCAAAACATTTAGAAAAAAATAAAAGCAATTACCGAAACCAGTACAATTAACAGTTTAATGCAATCCGAAATACTTGCAATTCAAACAACTAAGAGCTTTCGCCAAGTAATCCAAAGGCATCTTCAGAGTTGTTTAAACATTCTCCCCAAACAGGTTAAATAGTAAGAAATACTGTTTGTAATTACACAAGCAACTACCCACTCTTTTTGGCGCCCAAACGTTTTAAAAAGACAGTACATTTTGTCAAAAGACTATTGTTCTTAAAAGATACTCCAGAATGTATACATTGTATCAAAATACTTCCTGATCATTCATTAAACAACATACTAAATCTATTTACACTTTTAAAACTACTTTCTACATATTTTTTTAAAATAAATACTTAAATTAGACATGTCAAACAATTTGATTATGTCTGATTTTCAAAAATGGCTTAATGGAAATAAAGTGTATGTGGCTACTTGCTTATCCTGCCCCGGCTTCTATGTGGGTAAAACCATTCGTAGATTGAGGGACAGATATGGTGAACATGTAAGGGCTATAAGGAATAAAGATATACATAATGCTCTTTTTACACATTCGGAAAGATGCATCAATTTCAAAAAGTTTGTGTTTTTTGTGATCGATAGAGTTTTCAAGAACGAACATGGAGGTGATAATGATTTGTTGTTGGAAAGTAAAGAATCTTTATGGCAATTGAAGCTAAATGCTTCCATGGAACCTGGCTTAAATGATTTTATTTCCATTAATCCATTTTTGAAAATCAGACATAATCAAATTGTTTGACATGTCTAATTTAAGTATTTATTTTAAAAAAATTATGTAGAAAGTATTTTTAAAAATGTAAACAGATTTAGTATGTTGTTTAATGAATGCTCAGGAAGTATTTTGATACAATGTATAAATTCTGGAGTATCTTTTAAGAATAGTCTTTTGACAAAATGTACTGTCTTTTTAAAAAGTCTGGGCACCAAAAAGAGTGGGTAGGTGCTTGTGTAATTACAAACAGTATTTGTTACTATTTAACCTGTTTGGGGAGAATGTTTAAACAACTCTGAAGATGCCTTTGGATTACTTGGCGAAAGCTCTTAGTTGTTTGAATTGTAAGTATTTCAGATTGCAATAAACGGTTAATTGCACTGGTTTCGGTAATTGTTTTTATTTTTTTCTATAGGTTTTCAATGGTGTTTGTAACAGAAATGGATGCAGTGTGCTATCCATTTAGAAATGGTTTGTTTCAAAATGGCCTTACCCTGTGCCCCCTGTAGCAAAGCTGGTCAGATTTTCTGAAAGGTTTAGTCCTGTTAAGGTAGAACCTGAGCTGTCTGTGCACGTCCAAGGAGTGCAGGATACTTTCCCCTTTATTCTGAGGATTAGGAAAAAAGGTTGGCAAATGAATGGATTAAGCTACACTGGATACCACCTTGGGCATAAAAGATGGGTTAGTCCTGAGGGAAACCCTGTCCGCATGGAAGATAATGAAAGGTTTCACAGCCATAAGGGCCTGTAACTCAGACATTCTTCTTGCTGAAGTGATGGCTAGCAGTAAGGCTGTTTTCAAAGAGAGGAATTTTAACTCTGCTGTAGCAGCAGGCTCAAAAGGGGGAGGCGTGAGCTTCTCTAGTACAAAGTTAAGGTCCCAGGCAGGAGTGGGAGCTCTCCTTGGGGGTCTTAAATTGTTAGCTCCTCTCAGGAACTGTTTGATCAGAGGGTGGGAGAAGAGGGGTGGCTCAGTATTGTAATGAGCTGAGATGGCAGAGGCATGAATTTTAATTGATGAGAAGGATAGGCCTTTGTGGAGCAGCTCTGCTAGATCATCTAGGATTTGAGGCAAGGGGGGCACGGCAGTGTCCTTCCCTTGAGAGTGGCTCTGAGAACAGTATCTACTCCAGTAGGTAAGCCAAAGGGAAGTGCAAAGAACTGATAGTGCATAGAGCCTGCCCTGAAACGTAGATATTTCCTGCAAGATTCCCTTATGGGGTTGTGCAGATAAGCTTCTTTTAAGTCTAGGGTGACTAGGCAGGAGTCCTTGGCTAGCATTGGAAGGAGCTGCTGGAGTGTAAGCATTTTGAATTTTGGTACCACCAGGAAGGTGTTTAGGGATGACAGATCCAGAATAGGGTGCCAAGAGTTCTCTTTCATGGGTACCAGGAACAGCCTGGAGTAGAAACCCTGTCCCCTTTGCTCTGTTGGCACAGGTTCAATAGCCCTGATACTGAGAAGAGAAAGTACTTCCTTTTGGGCCTCTGTCCACTGGTTTGGAGGAAGGTCTGGCAATCAACTCTGGCAGAGAGTGGAAATAAACATTGTATACCAGGGAAACAGATTCTAAGACCCATCAGTCCTGGGTAATATATTCCCAGTTTTTTTGCATAAAGGGCAAGTTTTCCTCCTAGGGGTGCAAGTACTTGGGCATGGCTGGGAAAGCTTAAGGACAAGTCATTGTGAACTTTTTCCACAGGGGGGTAACTTACCACTCCCAGTTTTTGAGGAGGGAGCACTCCATTGTTTATATCTGTGTATACCCTGAGACTGTAGACTTTGTGGTCTGTTGCCCCTAGGTTTTGGCTGATTAAGTCTGGAAGGGAGTGGAAAGAACCAGTTTTTTTGAAGGCCAATGCCTACTGAATCTAGGTGGCTATACCTGTAAGAAATCTTTAACAGTTTGCATGGATTTACCATCTTTTTAAGAACTTCTTCTGCTTTAAAGCCAAACAAACATTCTTGGTTTAATGGAACATCAAGTAATTTTGCATTGACATGATCTGGCAAGATTTGTTCCTTCAACCAAGCATGCCTTCTCAGAACAGACCCAATGACAGCAGCCCTGCAAGATGCTTCAAAGGCATCAAAACCACACTGCAAATTATGTTTACCAACTTGGTTTGCAGAATGCATTAAGTCTTGTAAGTCCTTATTTTCTGCACAAATCAGGACTCAACATTTTTTGTTTAATTAGATCAATAATATGCTGCTGGTACTTCAACATGTGAAACTGGCAATTTAAAGTCCTGATGGCAAGAGTTGCAGAGGTATAAACCTTCTTACCCCATCTGTCTAGAGTCCTAGAATCCCTGTCCAAAGGGGTAGGGTTTTTGGCCATAGAAGCATTAGTACTTTTAGGTCCCTGGGAAATGGTCTCTGGATCAGCAGTAGGATTTTTAATGAGAAATTTGTGAGAGTCAGGTACTCTGTAGAATCTGTCAGGCTTTCTGGGAGCAGGTGGTAAAGTTTCAGGGAGTAAGGCTGGATTCCATGAAGACATCATCTACAATATCCAGAACAGGGGGAATAGCTAGAGGCCTATGCTGAGGCAAGTCTAAAAATTCCCCGAGTCTCTTTTTGGACTGAGGATAGTCCTGGCATTCCCAGCGGAAATGCTCTCTTACGGTATGCAAGCTTGCACAAAAAGAAAGGTCCTCTTGGGGGGGGGGGGTGAGGGAATTGAATCCTCTGCATCCGAGTCCTCATAGGTAGTTAAGGGTATGTCCTGGTAATCACAGGGGTAAGAGTCATCAGACTCATGGTCTGAAGAATCAGAAGGAAAATCAATTCTTTGTCTTTTAGATGGGGAAGGCTGGCTTCCCCTAATTAAAGTAATAAGGTCTTCAGCCATTCTAAGCATTTGTTTCTGTGGCATGGGAGCTTGAGAATATACTTTGGTCGTCGGCTTCCTAGGCATAGTGCAAACTCGGGACCTGAGAAATTCGGTAGATTTAGTAATTAATGAAATAGTCAGTTTGATACGAACATCGGAAGGTCTGAATACACCCTCAGAAGCCAGAGCCTGCACAGCGGCTCAAGACCCATCCAAGATAGAGACATCCGCAGGTTCCATAGTCGAAGAAGCATCTCGCAGCATACAGGTCTCCAAATGGGTCTCAGTAAAGACCTGCAAATCTGTAGAAGTGGGTAACAGGGGCTGCAAAAGTGCCTGAGTACCGGCAGACTGGTGACCAGCTTAATTTGGACCTATGCGGTCTGTCTCTGTCTTTATCTTTGCGTTTTTTTTGGAAGAACAGTAGCTGGATGGCTTACCGAAGCCATTTCGGAATACGGAGAATGAGAGCAAAAGAATTGAGAGACAAAAATAGCCCGATGATGAATAGTTTGGGTGTTGAACAAGGCACAAAACTGACCGCGAGGGACACAGAGGTGGCCACATGCTGGGAGTGTCTTCAGGACTGATGCTACTGCCCTGACTCTGCAGGGATGTCCTTGGATAGGCAGAGGATAAGTGATCCCTAACCTGGGAGGTATGTGGCTGGGTCACTCCAAGGGATTTTGAATATACACATTTCTGCAGGTACACATATTTCTTCTAATTAATACCTTCAATTATGCAGTGCTCTTATATGTTTTACTTACGTTAAATATCCCCCTCAAAAAAAATAAATAAATAAAATAAAATAATAATAAATACATTTTATACTTACTGTGACAAAAGGGGGTACTACCAGCACAGTTAGCTGGAATTTTGTAAATAATCATATGTCATTTGTGAATATCAACATGATTCATATGCTTGTGTTACAAATATATTAGAACTGTATGTCTTATTGTACAGAAGTGTACTGAAGAGATATTTTGTAGTGTACGAAGCTTAGAGATGTGTCCACAGTGTACCCTACTGTAAAAGAACAAAAATGTACATTAACTATTGTAACTGAGTAAATGTATATATTTTAACAGTGGAAACTGGAACATAGAAGGTTAACTTGCAAAACTTAAGAAAAATAGTTGAAATTAAATTACTTTATAACTGTGCCATAAAAGCTGGTTTCAATGCAGCAAGGAGACAGGATGTCTAAAAACTAGGGAGCCTTCTGCATTGTCTTGTAAGTGTTTTATTGTTTTATGTCTTCCAGCAGCTGCAGTGATGTCATCCTGCAAGATAACCCAGCAGTAATATTTGAGATATTAAAGAACTCATCGAAAGAGACAGGGCATTCAGTATTTTGTCTTTGACCCGACAAGAAGACCCATTCACCACACTTGCCTTGCTTTGTAAGTAAGTTAACTAGGGTACAGCAATGGTCTTAGATTCAGTCAGGAATATAGCAAAGGATAGCTTAGATGTTTTCTGTATTTACTCGAGACTATCCTGCAATGCTGTTTTAAGTATTTCCTGTGATTTTGAACTCTGATGCAACTGTGCTTATTTACTAACTATATTCTTGTTATTTTATTATTAAACATGTTTAAACATGTTACTGTGGCTATTTGTGAGACATTTAAGTTCTGAGAGTACTTGCATATTTATTTGGTGGCACTGTGGGCCACTCCTAATAGCATTGTTCTTGGTCAAACTACCATTTGTATTGATAGTAACATTACACAGAAAGATTGGACACCCTTTTTTAAGGGCCTTAAAGTAGCTGATAAGGAGTGATTGGTGGCAGTAATAACTACCCTATAGTCTGGGCGGAAGGGGGCATAGCTAGTAAATATGTGCCAGCCTTTCCCAGGTGTGTGTGTGTGTGTGTGTGTGTGTTTGTGCGCGTAAATCAAACCTCAAACAGTTTGTGTGTCAACTACTTGGGCAGAAACACAAAGCACTGGTTAGACAGACAGGGTGCTGGAGGCCTTGGCTTGGTCACTCAGCTGAGATCTCAATTCTATAGCTGTGCTAGTGGGGAGTCTTATTGGGGATCTGGATGAGGAAAGAGAAACCAGCCCCAGATTGACTGTGGTCTCTGTGTGCTCTTAAGGGAAATTGCACTTGATGCAAAGAGCTGCATCTGGAAATAGTGTGTGTACCTGTCATCCTCCCAGTGTGTACATTCCCCACTGGTTCAAGTGGTGGGGATTGAGACTCCTTGATTACTGGGCCAGTGGTGGGGCATCACACTTACTACAGAACTCTGATCTTCTTGCCTCTATCTGGTCTACCCACTCAGAAAACTGGTTTAGCCTCCACTTCTTCACATCATATCTGTGATGGCACTACTAGCCAGAGATGGTGATCCCTGTCAGGGTCTCCAGGTGTTACCTAACTTTTGCCAGGTATCAATCTTTTTCCAATGGCTACTCTAGTGCATGCCTCAGTTTTATCCAAATAACTCCTTCAGAAGGTAGACCATGATTTGGTCTCTTTATCACATCAGTTTGGAGAGTGACTTTGTGCCTTAAAAAGATGCTGCCATGACTTGAAATGCCAGTAAGAAAGTATGAACAGGGCTGTAGTTCACAGTTTTGAAACCAATTCCTCTGGGGTGTGTCATTACCTTAACCAAACCCACATAACCAGCAAGGGCATCATAACATGTACTGTTATGACTGGCAAGCTTGGTTTAACCTCAAATGCTTTCTCATAACTTTTAAGGAATACATTCTAACTTACTTATATTATACATAAAAATATGCAATGATCATTTCCATTTTTTAATAGTTATAATTGCCAGTGCTTGTGTACCTTGTCTTAGGTATCTTTGTGGAAGTGTAACACCTGAATGTTATTAATTCTTTCATTGTAGCATCAAGGACATTATACAACTACATACATTTCTGGGGGAGGGGGTTGCATAAATACATCTACCTATTTGTTTGGTCAACAACTTTTATAAACCCTTGAGTGGGTAGAAGTGATAAAGTGTATCAGATGAGGTTAGACGGACAGATATTACATTGTATGGTTGTGCAAACTGTAATACATCAGACTCCATTTTGTTTAATCTGAATATCTTCAAATTTTGGCATTCCTGTAGCATATTAGGCAATGTGTGGACACGCCGCTGATAGTGCAGCCATCCAAAGCCCATTCACACAGGCCTGAGTCAGTGTTAATGAACACATAAATCGTTCTTGGATGTTCACATACATTCACGTATTACTGAGATTCATAGAGATAAATGTAAAAGAGCCTTATTTGAATAATAAATATAGGTTCATAGGTAGGTACTAGGCTATTGGCCCTAGGGCCTATATAAGCCTAGCCAAACGGTACCCTGGCTTTTGCCACCCAAGAAAATTATTCTCCTGCGCCCCTGTCAAGCAGAGCCACAGAAGTGATCCCTGGGTTGAATTTCCTATCTCCCATCCAATCAAGATTTTTCTTGAAGAGTGCTAATGAGGAGCTTTGTTTGATATAGATAGGTAGTTTGTTCCAGAGTATGGGAAGTCTCTGAGACAGGAATCTATCCCTCCAGTATGTTCTGTTTATTGTGGTGACAAGGTTTAGGTCCCTAGAGCGTGTAGGTCAGAGGGATTGGGATTTCTTTACGTGGAGCATGTCCAACAGCTCTGGGTTTGACATAGCTTTGTATGTTAGGCAGTGATCGCCTCTGAGAAGGCGATATGCGATAGAGTAAAGCTGCAGTTTTTTGTTAATTTTCACAGCAAAGTTGAATACCACCATGTTAACTTACTATTATATAAGTTAGGTGGCAAATGTCTTACGAAACTGCAGACTTAAGTAAGGAAACAATAACAGAAACAATATAAACTTAAAAAGAAGCACTTAAAGATATCTAAAATTTGTGAGTTCATTTTAAGAAATGTTGCTTTTACTAATATCACGTGTATGTTACGAAATATGAAAGCTATTCGTGAGTACGATAAAACTGTCATTTGGAAGTGGGAACTCAGTACAGCAGCTGTGGAAACGATTAATGATCACTGACAGAAATCATTACTTTGGTACATACCTCTCAACTGCCCAGATTTTTGCTTCATATATGTGGCCTTTTGCTCACTGTTTTTCTGGCAAAGCATTGAGGAGTAAAGTTACTAAAGAGTGGCTGCATCTATTCATACATTAGGACTTACCAGAGTCAATTAGTTGGAAGGGGATGAGGATACGGTACTGTCCAGGGGACAGATCATATGCGACTTCAAGTGCTTCTTAGGAACAGTAATTAAACTAATTGGTGGGAACAAGCACAACAGATTTCATGCAGGCCACATCAGCATTCATCTACACCTAGCAGAACCTCTTATTTGAGGTCCGGATCACATTCATAAAGCACTGTCAGATTAGTGACTGCAGGGGCTCCTGCATCAATTAGATCATGATGTCAAACCAACTCACCATAAAGCTCTGAGGACAGTCCCTCTTCAAAGTCCTTTCCAGTATCACCTAGTACATCCTTAGGAGATGTGCACTACTCATTTGAACTAATGTGAATCAACTTTGACAACTGTATTACTTACAATTTGACCTTTAGTAACATAGCTTAATATTTAACTAGAATGTGAAGAAGGTATTAAAAAATAATTGCAGGGAGTGTTTGGGACAGACAATAACTGCATGCATTATATTCATGTAACGGTACTGCTTAGAACTTCAGAGAACTGTGGAAAAATCTGTATGACGTAACATGAAATAGCAGTCATTAACAATGCTTTATGAATTAACATTCTTACAGCTGGAAGTTACGTACAACTTAAAAAAGTATTAATGCAGCACTTTTCATGGAAATGTAATAAAAAGAAATTACTGATTAAAATGAGTATTCTGCCACTTAAATAAACACTCGCAAAGAGGTACGAGAATGCTCCATTAGCATAAGTTGGGTTGTAACATTCCTCATTTATATTTCATTAGAACTTCATTCACTTATGCTCATTTGCAGACATTGCTCATTAGCATAAACAGCCTCTCTGAACCACGACTTTAACTGCATTCATCCATGGATAGCACAGATAGCCTTAACATGTCTGCATAATGACTATGAAATGCCACCTATAAAGTTAAGTGCTGCTCAAACATGAGCCCCAGTCATAACAGTGCTTCGGGGGGGGGGGGGTGTAACAATTGTTACACAGACATCCCCAGCACTGATATAATTGGGTTGCAGAACAGAGACCATCAACAGAAAGTACTGGCTGGCAAAGAAGAATGTCAGAAAGTAAAACACTTTCGTTAATGCCTGCTGACTTGCTTCTCAACTATCCCTAAGTTTGCTCGATATTTTTAATCTGTCACTAGTACTTTTTTTTTATTTGCTGGTAAATCACTGAAGATTAGTCAGTCCAAACTGCCAAAATTAGAGTTTCATACATCTTATTTTTTAGAAAATGGTACATCAATGAAAACCTATTTTTCGATTAACTTTTTAAGTGAAATAGAGGAATATTTAAAAACTCTCTTATTTTTATACTCTGCCTCCCAAATAAAGGACAGAGCTGTCTGCTTGACAGTGCTCACCAAGTGATTTTTAAAGCCAGTAAAACACTTTGCTCTTTTTAACTAGTACTACACAGAGCAGATACAGCTCCATGCACTACAAAGAATTATGACTGGGTCTCCGATCATAACCTTTGTTATATGTTCTCGATATGGATGCCGTAATTCATTTCTCGTGCTTTGCTCTTGAGATGAATTTCTTGAGATTAATTTCTTGCCATCCATGTCTTGAGAACATAAAACTCTGGTTATGACTGAAGACTGTGTATGAGCTCTTTACATAATTGTGGTGTCACTTGTGAGAAACATTACATTTTGTCATGTTTTAAATTTACAGTGCAATAGCATGGCCTTTACAAGTCTACGCATGACAAAGTATCGTTTGTGCTCAGCTACTGTAATTATGTATCTACTGGAAATCTGCTGTTTAGCATCCTCCGATACAGATGTACTACTTGTGTTGAAAAGGGTTACTCACTTACAAAAATGTAAATAATAAATTAATATTGCTGCACATTGTAAAGACAGAGCACTCAGCCCAGGAGCGGCTCTGCTTTGCAACTTGTAGAAATACGCCTCCTTCACTCTCACTACGTCTTATGCCTCGTGACTTCCTTTATAAACTCTGAAGGTCAAAGACTGCCAGGGCTGCGAGACCATTACTGTATCCCTGCTTAAGTGGCTGGAAATGAGCTCATTAACAGACCTTCTTTTTAACCTTAGCTAAAATCAAAAGTGCTAAACGTAAAAAGCGGTAATGAACAATTTAGTATTTGTTAAAAAGGAATGCTTTAAATTTGCTGGATTAACAAGCCTCTACATAAAGAAAGAGAGAGCAAGATGCAGAGAGAGAGAGAGTTCCCTCATAAACTCTTCCATTTCTTTTTATCCAGCATACCAGGCAAGCCAGGAATAAATCCAGTGCCACCGTTTTGTGTTTGTTTATACCAGTTACATCTGAATAGATCAAGTTTAATTCTGAGGACCTATTCAAAATATAAATGATATTAAACATGTACTGATGTTTATTTAATTTATTTTTACATTTAAAAGGAATCTTGTTTTGCAATTAATTTAACTTGCTTACTATAACATCTAAACCTTATGCTATATACAATAGACAGTTGTGGGTGAAAGATTACAGGTTGAAATCCCACGCCTTGTACATTGATCATGCCTGAAGAAGGTATTGTAGCGTACTCCCTCAATACATACATACACACACACACACACACACACACACACACACACACACACACACACACACACACACACACACAGTCCTTTTTGTGCATGTATATACATTTTGCTTTACATCTCAAATCTCACTTTTGAGATATCCTTGTTTCTGTCAATCCTAATTATGGATGAATTTTAACTCACCTTCTGATATGAAAATCAGCATTTGTCTACTGTGCGACTCTCGGCAAGTCACTTTTCCACAGGGGGCTTGTGGTCTGCCATTGAAGAAGGAACCCGTGTCTAGTGGCTGAAGGTCCTCATCTCCTGTTCCCTTTCTCCTATTTCTATCAAAATTTGACATACCAAATCAACTTCTGCACATACGACCAAACCTCTGTAAATTGTTCTCCTTGACCTTTTCTACATTTGAGGCTAATTTGACATCACTTCTGATGCCCTCATTTCTTTATATGTCCCGCAGTGTGCTTCCTTACTACTCATCTGAGTCACTTCATCTCAATCACCTCGGGCTTCCTCCATTGCTCTTCCTTGACAGTTGAGGTTTCTATATTGTACAGAACAGAAGCACTGAACAAACGGCTCCAGAACCATGGGGTTGAGGGGAGCACCCACCCCAAAAACTTTAAATTGAATCTTTGCCAACTATGCCTTAGCTCATTGCCTGATTTGGCAGTAAAAAATGAAAGTAAGAAGTCATGCTTTTTATTAGCACAATTTCTCACTTTACACCATGAACAACGCAAGGCTAAACACCTGCATTGGGAAGTACTTTTGTTTTTTCCTGCTGCTCCCCACCTCCTTCCTGCAATACAGGAAAAAAGTATCCTTATTTCTCGTAAGGAGGACAGTTCCTAAGTTGCCCATCTTCCAATCAGAGTGGCCATATACCCAAAAATATCCTCTCACAAGTTTTTTTTTTGAGCTTTTTGATAAGCTGCAAGAAGACAGTAGTAATATTAAACGTTTAAGAGCAATTATTGATTTACAGTAGTAATACTAAATGTTTAAGAGCAGTTATTGATTTATAGTAGTAATACTAAACGTTTAAGAGCAGTTATTGATTTACAGTAGTAATATTAAACGTTTAAGAGCAGTTATTGATTTACAGTAGTAATATTAAATGTTTAAGAGCAGCTATTGATTTACAGTAGTAATATTAAATGTTTGAGCAGTTATTGATTTACAGTAGCAATATTAAAAGTTTAAGAGCAGTTATTGATTTACAGTAGTAATATTAAAAGTTTAAGAGCAGTTATTGATTTTTCCTCCAGTAGTTGGACACTTTGGGCAAGCAACAGCTGGCAGCAATGTTCTTGGTGAGTATTACAATGTCAGCTTCAAAGCATGCAAGATAAGCATTTCTTTCAACTTTTAATAATGTAAGAATTCTGGACAAATCCAAAAATAACATGAAGATAAAGGATCAAAATAAGGGACAGGTTTTAAATATTGAAAGTTAATAGAATAACAAGTTTTACCTCAGCATGCATTTTCTGAGCAATAAGAAGTACAAAACTTCAATGTCTGGCATTACAGACTGACGGTAACCCTCAATGATTTAAAAAGAAAAAAAATATTTATTTATTTTATTTATTTTATATTTGTTAATCAGGGGTGTCTGACTGAGCCAAAAAGGCCCTTTTTCAGCAGAGGCCTGGGATGAAAAGCTCCACATAGAAAAAATATAGATACATTTAGTTATTTAGACATGATCAGTATAGACACAAATTACAAAATACATGTTTTTACAGTGGTATACAGCACATCAACAGTTACAGTGGAGAGAACAAATAAAAACATATTAATTTAAAAATAAAGGTAATTAATAGATTTGTGGTGTACAGCTAAAATTTGGAACATAGGAAGAATACATACATAGTATACAGGTACAGTACATACATTGTACATCAGCCAGTGTTTGTGAGTAAGAGTGAAAACTATTATCAAGTACTCTAGGTTTAGTATGTGTACCTTATCCGCTTTCACTAGCCTGGAGAGCAATCATGGCACTGCCAACTTTGCTTGAGATGTTGCCTTTAAAGGAGGCTTTGGATGATGTGTTTTGAATGCTAGTAGGGACAGAGTTCCATTTTTTAGCCACTGAACTACTATATAGTGCATCTCCAAAGCTATTGTAGCTGCTGGTGACTTCTAGTAGTGGTTTGCTTGATGATCTAAGAGGCCTTTTGGCTGAGTGATGTTGTACTAGGTTTTTGAGGGCAGGACACTTACTGAGGAGGTAATAGATCGAATGACAGAGGCAGAGTTGATTGTAGGTTAGGAGGCTGGGCAGTTCAAGCCAGTGGAGCGTCTCAAAGCAATACAGTGACGAGTTCCATATGAGCAATTTGCAACAAAGCGGGTAATTCCATTATAGCAGGCTTCTATTTTGCTTAGTTCAGTTTTGTTGAGATTAGTCAGAATGGGAGATGCATAGTGTAGGGTGGATAGAATTTGGGAGTGAGCAATGGCTGATCTTGTGTTGTTAGTAAGAAATGGTTTGATATGGTAGAGTGATCCCAGTTTGGCCTGTACTTTTTTAATAGTCAAGTTGAGATGACTATCAAATTTTAGATGGGAGTCTACGGTTATTCCCAACAGCTTAGCCTGTGCCACTGGAGCGATTGGAGTAGCATTTGTGGAGTAGATAGTGAATTGACTATTATCAGTGTTTTTGTTAGAACTGGTTATAATCATAAGCTGAAGTTTTCTTTGGACTGAGTATAAGTTTGGCTTTGGTAAGGTAGTTTTTAACGTCAGAGAATGCTAGTTGAGTTGTTTGCAGGAGGGTGGGAATGTTTTGTGCAGCACAGATTAAGTTAGTGTCATCTGCATACTGAATGATAGATGTGTGCTGTGTGGAGGTATGGAGGTCATTTGTGAAGACTGTGAATAGTAGTGGTCCTAAGATAGAACCCTGTGGGACTCCTATAGTTATGGGCAACTGAGGATAGAGAAAATTTTCCCATTTCACAGCTTGGTACCTGTCAGTTAAGTAGCTTTGGAACCAGGCAAGAGTGGAATTTGATAGGTGATATTGGTTTAGTTTGTTTAGCAGGATTTGGTGCGAGACTGTGACAAATGCTTTGGACATATCCAAACAAAGAGTTGACACCTGCAGGCCTTCATTTTTGAGATGGTTTACTGTGTTTGTGAAGCAGAGGAGGGCTGTATTGGTACTATGGGCAGGTCTGAAACCATGCTGAGTAGGTGACAGGATGTTGCTGTCTAGGAGATATTTTAGCACCTGGGTATGGATGCATTTTTCTAGGATTTTGGCCGGGGGGGGGGGGGAGAGTAAAGCAATGGATCTGTAGTTATTAAGTTCAGTGGAGGTCCCTCCTTTATGTATGGGTGTAACATAGGATATTTTCTGAGTCTGGGCACATAGTTTTCAACAACTGATCTGTTTATGAGAGTGGAGATTGGGATAGCAATAGCATCTGCTATGAGTTTCAAGAAACAGCTGGGGAGTAGGTTGGCTGCTGTTGATGAGGTTTTTTAGTTTGGAGAGCATGCTTTTGATTGAAGTGGTGGAAACTGTTTTGAGGGTAAAGCTTGTATTAGTGTTACTTGTGTTGGGGGGGGTAGTGAGGAAGGAATTGTCCTGTGATACTAAGGATAGAATTGAGTTCACAAAGTGGGAGTTGAATTGTGTTTCGATGGGAACTTTACTGTCAGGGGTGGTTGGTTTACATTTTTCCAAAATTTTGGGGTTGTGTTGGTATTTAGTTTGTAATGTTGTGTAGTAGGATTTTTGTCCAGCCTAATGCATTTTTTTGCATGGTTACGCAGTTCTTGGTACTTAGTTAGGCTTTGTGTTTCTTTGATAGTAAAGCCAGGCAGTGTCTGCGGACATGAGGATTTGTTTGGTTTCTTTACTGAGCCAGGGGTTTGTAGAGGTTCTAACCTTGATTTTGCACAATTGGGCGACAGTGTCTAGGTGTTGTAGAAATGTTTTGTTGAAGTATGCTACAGCCTTGTCAAGTGGGAGGGTTTTGGGGGGGGGGGGGTCCAGTCACAGTTACAGAGTAGAGTATTGAGGACCTTAGGAGAGAATTTTTTTTGTGTTTCTAGTGGATATATAGTTAGTGGTTTTGCATATGCGTGTTCTACTACGTATAAGATACATTATGTTGTGGTCACTTAAGGTGTCTGGGAGACTGCCTGCATGGGGGTACAATGTGGGGTTGTTAGTTAGGACCCAGTCAAGGATGGATTCCCTTTTAGATTTTTTTTATCACATCTAGTTGGAATTTGGACTAGCTGCTGGTAGCCATGGAGATTTATTAGATTACTTGGTGGTTCTGATATGCAGGTGAACCAATCTAGGTTGAAATCCCCCAGAATAAGGGTTTCTTGTGAGTATGTGGAAGAACACCAGGATAAGAAGTCTTCAAGGCTAGCACGTGTATTACCAGGTGGAATATAGATCACAATTGTGGTGATGACCTTTTTAGGGTGAAGTTGAAGTTGTGAGATAAGTATGTCCCAATTATTGGGGGAGGGGTAGGAGTTTGGTAATTGATGTACAGTTAAGTTGGACTTAACAGTAAGGCAGTTTCACCACCCTTTACGAAGTGATCTGTCTTGTCTAATGATATTGTAGCCGGTGAGTTAGCTATGTTTTTATTTAGCCAGGTTTCTTTTAAGGCAACTATGTCTGGGGAGTAGTGTGCTATTGTGGCCTGGAGTTCAAGTATTTTATTTTTGATATTTCTAATAGTAATATTTAGCATTAAAAGATGGTTGGTTTTGCTGCTGTTGTTGATTTGCCCAGGGATGAAGATAGTGGGGGTGCCCACATAGACAAGAGTAAAAAGTAAGCGTTACTTTACAAATCTGAACACGTTAAACAAATTCCTGAGGTCTAATGGCTTACCAGCAAGCAAAATGCAATTACTGAAGAGCACTTGTGTCCTGGTGAGAGACCAGAAATTTAAAGATGGCTCAATGCTCAGCAGGATTCTAATATAGACTTAGTATTGGGGGAGGGAGACAGCACAAGGGGTGTAAACCAGGTGGAATGCAAAGAAACCAGTGAAACCAGAGAGGCAATCAGTGGAAATCTATCAGTGAAGACCTCAGAGGGGGTAAGTAATAATTCAAACTACCTGTAAAGTGAAGGAGAGAAGAGACAGCAAAGTTTAAGGTTGGGAGTGTGTCTTCACATTGACTTGCTTATTAGTAGCCAGTTTGTGCACAGATTAGAGTAGGGAGATACATTAGCAATGAAAGGGGAATATATAGAGATGCAAATAAACAGGTGGGCCTCCAAGTGATACAAATTAAGGCAGAAAGCACTGAGAGGGCTGCTTGATGGTTAATTTAGTCACAGGGATCTGAATTAAATGTATAATGTCTACTGGACAGTAAGGATTACTGCACTAGCTGGGGGGGGACACAAGGCTACAACAGTCAGTTTTATTAGCACGCTGGTAACTACTAAGAAGTACTGCTAATGTTATAGCTTCACTCTCATAAAACATACAAGTAAAATGCCTGGGTGGGCTGACCCTGCTCTTGAGACTCAAAATGTATATCCTTGTTTAGTTTTGCAGTGCTGATAACTTCTTATATTGTATGGGTGGGGTGGTAGCCGCAGACTGTAGAGTTGGGGATATGTTGTAGAGTTGTAAATATGGGGTACAGGGCAGAAATGTGAGCAAAAAATGGGGACATTCTGTAAAATGAGAAACAGTTAAGAGGGGTGTGTGTCTGTGTTTGTGTGTGTGTAGATGACAAGTCATTATTTGTGTATTTCATTATGGATTGGGCTGGGGTGGAGCCCAAGTGGGGATGAGACAAAGGGGGAATAACATGTTGTGCTACCCTGAGTACCAAAATGTATGTGTACAGCAGATTGAAATACATTATTATTTTTTTTTTTGCACTACATTTTATTTCCAGGTGATCCCCAGAAGTAGCCTTTTGTCTAAAGAGGGCATTCAGTGAAAGGACAGTTGCAATAATGTTTACTTTATTGTAATCACCCTAGCTTAGTGATTAATTTGTGAGAGTAGTGGTGGACAAGGACAGCGCATAGCATCCAAAAGCTCCAGGTTGAATTACATTGCAGTGATTGTTTTTCTTTTTTTTTCTGGCATGAAACCAGACAGATCTATGGGCAGTGATAAAAGTATGCACTGACCACAGCACAATAAAAGTGCATTTATTTTTTATTTCATTTTTATGACATTTGATGTGGGGTGTGTGATCCCCTAAGCAGCAAGGAGAAATACATTAGTTTGGTTGTTACATCACCCACTTTTACCAATCACACATGAAATATGATAGCCAAAAATGGCTATCTTTTGGAGAAGCATTCTGCAGATGAAAACAAAGGACATGCACATCATTCACTTAAAACAATCACATATATGGCTAGTTTTGGAGGTGGAGTGTACATACTGTGTGCAAGAGCAAGAAATACAGTACTATGGTCATCAAATGTCAGATGTGGACACAGAGGGTGGATGTCTTTAGGGCAGGGGGTGAATAGGCATGCTTATTAGTTCCTTAAGAAACATAACAATCCCTGGTCATTAAATGATCACTTTTTAACAAACCTGATATGGCTTGTTGGAGACTGCTAGTGTGTGTGTGTATATATGGGTATGCATGTCTTATCTGTTGTAGATGGAAACCAAGTATAGTGCCAGACTGTGACAACAAATGCCCTTTGAACTCTGAAACTCTGAATTTAGTACTTGTAAATAAGAGGCCATATGTCACCTCCATGAAGGCAGTTTACAATAATAAAAAAAAAAAGTCATGGACCTCTAATAAGATACTTTGGTATAAAATGCACACCTAAGCTGTCTCCAACTCCCCAAGATGACAGCAACAAGTTGAAATATGTTGCTGTGGCGGATACATTTTTCATTTTTTCTCAGTAAGACAGCAGAAGTATACAGAACATCTGTATAATTTTTTTTGTGGACAGATGATCTATAAAAGCAAATGTCAGTTAAAGGATCACTTCTGAATGACTAATGATATGGATTGTGGCAGAACACCATCTGTCAAATAGCAACATAGCTATTATACTTATGCAATTCTTTCAAAGTCAAAGGTAGAGTAGCTGTTCAGAAGGGGAACATTCCACTGGGACACTTGCACCTTACTTTTAAGCATCTTTGGCCATTTTCTGTCACACACTATCCTTGATGCTTTGTGCCAGTTGGCTGCAGTACCCCCAGTTCTAACTTTGATCTCCTTATTCAGATTTCCCTTCTTAACTACACACCTGTTCCACTACTATTACTTTTATCTCAGTTTTTTAATTTCTTATTATTTTCCCATAAATTGCCAGGTTCTACATGGTCAGGCCAAAAGGAATAATGAAACAGAGGCCATTCTGGACTTCTGTCTGGCAAACAGCTTCATGGTGGCCAACACATGGTTCACCAAGACAGATGGTAACAAGAACTTATTCAAAAGTGGTCAACATGCAACTCAGATAGACTTCCTCCTAGTAAGTAAAGGATATTCTGGTCAAATCAGAGATTGCAAAATCATCCATAATGAGACAGCTGAACCCTAGCTTGAACCATTAGTGGCCACAGTTAGCTGCAAGCAGTGGAGGTCAGCAGATACTAATCTGAAGACCTGGAAATTGACTGGAATGAAAACACAGCAGTTCAAGGAAAGATGTAAGCTCTAGTTCCACAGGAAAAGGAGGAAATAGCTGGATCCATGGAAGAAAGATAGAATCTCAAAATAATGTATGAAGAGCAGTCATCTGAGCCAGGTATGGAAATAAGCCACATAAGGAGAGCTAGTGGTGAAATGAAAAAGTCCAGGAATTTATCAAAAAACGGATGAGTGCAGACAGAAGTAGGAATTAGAATAGATGGACCAGAGTAAGACCATGCTGGCTCACTTAAAGGCAGAGAGTGCAGTCACAATAAACAAGATGACACAAACTGTACCAGCCTTTGGAAAGTGACTTAGTAGAATACACACAGAAACTATCAGGTTGCAAGGCAATAACAGAAAAACTAAGATGACAGTCCAGATACCATAAGGACTGCCAGCAATAATCAATGCATATGCAGTCTATGATAAAAGAGAAAGGAGTATAATGTGCACTCCAGGAAAATGAGGTCAGGGAATGTGCTAGGCTCAGATCAAGTCACAGCAAATATGATCAAGATGTTGGGTGTCTTAGGGAAGAAATGGCTTCTGAGGGTACTACTGCAATATTTAGAGAGATTCCAATCCCACATGATTGGAGAATAGGCAATCTAGTGTCTGTTTACGTGAGGAAAAGAGATATTCACAACAGCAGGCAGTAGAGGGAATCAAACTTCTGTCACACTGCATGAAAGTGCTGGAGAGGATGGCTTAATAATAAATATGCAGAGCAGAAGAAACTAAGATAAAGAAATGAGCAATTTGGACTCGGATCAAAAAGCAGTACAATGACCTTATATTTGTAGTGAGACAGATAGTGGAGAAGAAGCTGGAGATGATGAACACAGTCCAACTGAGCTTTCTTAGACTTGGAGAAAATATATGACAAAGTCCCAAGAAAGCAGATTTGGACAGTTATATGACAGCTCAAAGTGCAAGAAAAAATAGTAGAATTAGTACAGGCTATGTAAAAAGACCCAACAAATACAAGTACAAACAGTGTTCAGATTCACAGAGGAATTTCCCTGCCTTAGGACAAGCTGACAGGAAGCGTCCTTCCCCACAATAATTTTCAAGTTGGGAAAGTATGTTGGGTGAGCATTACTTAATTGGAGGGAAGAGGGGAATTTTTTTTTTGTATTTTTGTATTTCAGCAGTATCTTCCAGTCTATAAACTTGTAAATAACAAAGTCTTGATGGTGCTTATCTACTTGATTAGATGCAGTTAATTCCATTATTTATTAATCTCTTTTCAGCTGACTTGCATCAGTGAAGAACAAATTGTTAGTGATCAAAAAATTCCTCATTCTTACGGCTACATTTGTCTCTGTGCCACTCTACAGTATATGTATAGACAGAAGAAAAGATGGCTGTGTTTCATTGCTACCAGATTAGGAAATGAAATCCTTTTACCAAACCGTCTACTCTGACCTTTTTTTATTAACATTAACCCCCCCACAACACATACAATCAGCTGTTAATTTATTGAATCTTATCTCAAAATTAAATCAAATTACCCCCATCTCCTCATCTGAATGAAAATTATTTGCTCACACTCAGTGATATGTTGAGAAATATTATTTTATTTGTGCTCCACGATATGGTACACCATAAAAAGGACCTGTTGTACAATTCTCAGTTTTAGTCCAAGCACTTTGTTTATGTCATTACTACTAACTTTGTAAAGCATGAATATGCATTCAGTCAACAAACAGCCATGGCACAGTTCCATTCAACAGGTGAATGGATTAATGAGCAAATACCAGAATGGTGGCCCAGTTTGTTTATTTAGCTTGGAGAATCCATTAACCACAAATGCCTCTTTTCACAATTAAATTAAAAGCTTTTGTCTGATGAAGATCTTTGTTAAACGTTACACATGACACAAGCACAAACTAAGGCAATAAAGCCTTGGTCTATAAGACAATTATTATGTAGCTTGTAGCCTTACACATATCTGATATATCCATCAGCAAAGGAACTAGAACAGTACAGTAAGAGGCACCCTTTCTTAACTGCTTAGAGCAAGAGATCTGGACAAATGCACAAATGATGGGGGGACAAAGGCCCAAAAACAGGGACACTTTTTAAATATTGCTATTACAAATTTTGAAAGTAGATAATGCAATACATTTTGCATTAGCATGAATTTTTTTCTGAGGGCTATGAAGTCTGATACTCAAATGACTGCCATTTTTTTTTTTTACTTCACCCCTCAATGATTTTCCAATCATTTGCCAGAAAACCACAATTTTATGAGAAACAGACCAAAACTATGAGGCAAAAAGTCTGGACATTTTGCAGAAATCTATACAGCTGAGAGGTATGCTCATCATGGATGATATGTGATCTGGACAAAGAAAGTGATCATGTTAAACCTTTCAGTCACAAGAGATTAGATGCAAGATACTGCACTGGAGATAACATAGGGAGCTGGTGAGTTTATAATCAGGATCCAGACAGTGTACAATCTGAGTATATGTCTAGGTGTATACCTGCAAATTACATCAACTCTCAGACACACACATGCACACAATTGATCAGATTAAGCATTTGAAGTTATATTATTAAACAATATTTTAAAGTTAATCACATCAATGTACCAATGTGCCAATCACTTTCACTAATTTGCTAGACTATCTGTGTTAGGCCAACAGGTGCAGAGCTTCATTCAATATCAAGTGCTACAAATGATTGTTCTACCATTGAGAAGGTCACCTACACAGACACTATCCTTAGGGTTATACTAAACCAGAGGTGTGGAAACCATTGTAAGCTAAGCCAGCAATGCCACACAAACAGAACACATGAAGGTGAGCAAATATGTCAGAAGATTATAGCAGGAGTTAATTCACAAGACATACACTATTATTACCTTGAATAATGTTAAATGGAATAGAGATAAGGAGAAGCTGAAGTTCAGGAAGGAAAAAGAAGGAATGGGAGTTGACATGGGATAATATTTAGTCTGCCATAATTAAACATTTGTAGCCAGTGACTTCTTGGATGAATTTACATGATCCAATCCATTCAGCTAATTCAAGTTTTGAATTGTTGCTAGGGTTTTACCTTGTTTTAATATATAGGGAATGCTTGTTCCATTAAGTGAGGGAACAACTAGGTCTTTCAGATGGGAATTAGCTAAGAAAAAGAGGTTGTAGATACCAGGGTTTGGCAAGGCACAGATCACCTTACAGGAGTCTGTAGGCTACAGAAAATACACAGCACTACAATCAAATGCTACATGGTGGGGCAGTCAAATAAGTACGTGAGTTAGATACAGTGAGGTCTCCAAATATCCACTGAAAAATAAGGAGCTACAGCTAACTCTGAAAACAATTATGGAATCTAATAATAATTCGTAAAAGATGCAATTGATTTACTTATTTTGCATTTGTTAATGAGGGAAGTGCCCTAGTCAACATGAACCCTTTTCCAGACTCAGTCTGGGAACAATGTCTAGTTAAGTGACTTGCTTAGATTCACACAAAAGACAAGGACTTGCAGAGGGAATCAAACCCTGGACTACAGGAAGTAGCTCATTAATGGGCCAGAGCCTTAATCAGGCATTGCTAACTCAGGCAGTTTGCGCAGATGAACGGGCTAACCTAGTTTCTTGATGAAACATTTACTTTATATATTGAGCAAGTCAGTATTTTTGGATTACTTAGCAAGTCAGGTTTCCAAAAGACACACCAACACACACATTTGTATATGTGTATGTGTGGGTATGTATGTATATTATATATATATATATATATATATATATATTTTTTTTTTTTTAAGGGAAGCATTTTGAATTGGTATTGTAGAACAGGGATGCTTGAATAACAGAAGATAACCTTTCCAGCTTGCTATAATTCACCCAAATGCTACAACTCAGAGTTGCTATGTTAAGCGGGGGTGTAGTAGACAACACCCTCTATATGGAGGTTTGAAAGCTATGACCTTTGCTTTTGTGAGCTTTGGGTTACTCATATTTGGGAATGCAGTTTTAGTCTTTTCTTTCAGTCATGAGTAGTGACCCTATGGCGTGTGTTCTGTAAAATATTCTTGTCTGAAGCTGCTCTGATGCAAAATTTTCCAAGTGTAGTTTGTATTTGAGAAGACAATAACTGTATCATCATCCTCTTGGATGTTTAGGACACCAACTCTGGTCCATGGAGAGAAAGTGTTCCAAAACTTCATTGTCTTAGTCTTATTTCAATGTAATGACAGGGTAGAGCTTTCCTAGTGAAGTCTAAACTGACTGATAAATGTTGATGTTCAGCTTCAATTATGTCCATAAATGTACTGGAGAAGAAAAACACTGAGTCACCAGCATACTAAGAGAGCTAAGTTTTAATGTAGCACTCCATTTAAGATAAACATTATGAGGATGTCACTTCCTGACTTTTTAAACAATATTCAGGATCACTACTGATCTGCCTCCACCTGAGACACTGCAGGTCTCTGGCGAGCAGGGTATGGTTCACATTAGTGAAGGTTTTAGATAGGTCAAGCAGCAGATGCACAGCAACAATTCTGCCAGTGTTCATGGGGTTCTAATCCGATCAATAACACAAAGCAATACTGTGTCACATGACACACACAGACTGTACCATAAAGTTGTATTTTAACAAAGCACTGCTTACATTATTGTATTTATACATACTGTATTGCCTCCAGACATTTCTCCAGCAGGAGTTTAAACATGATGTGGGTGCCCCAACAAATACCGGATGAAAAGCTTTCTCTAAATTTGCTTCTGCATCTTGGAACTGCTTATCCCCGGGAATATGAAAACTAAATAAGCTACTAGAACTTATTTAAAAAGAAAGGAAGTGAAACTTTATAAGAAATCCTATAGACAGTTCCTCCCTGTCATGGCACAACTTTGCACGACAAACTCCACTGGACAAGAACCATGGTAGTATACCACAATCACCCAAAGTATAATTGATAAGAGTGTGTAACTACAGAATGTTTTTACAAGTTACACCTCACTGGACAAGAACCATGGAAGTATACAGCAATCAGCCATAGAACAACTGGTAAGAGTGTATAATTACAGAATGTTGCAACCACAAGTTACACAATTTAAAAAGGTAACTACTAGTTGATAGTCAAGACTCATACATGTGCATGGAATAAATTGCACTATATGCTTCATTTTGTGCTATTTGTATTTAGAATAAATTGCACTATATGCTTCATTTTGTGCTATTTGTATTTAGATTTTTGCTCCCCTGTATATATTCCAAAAGCAAATGTCATTGCACATTTTACTTGTAGCTTTTTTAATTCATTCACAGTGTAACTGACACGGTATCATTTGCTTTTTTTGTTTGTTTTTTTCTCTCTTTTTATTGCATTTTACAGTTTTTACATTTTCTTCTTCAGTTGAACCTTTTATATGTTTATATTTGCCATTTTATAATTGATTGGCATCCACTATGTCTTTGTAGATTGGCCTGAGTGTTGTGGCTGAAAAGGACAGCCCACTTAATTAACAAATTAACATACAAATACAAAGATAAACGGATCACTAAATCATTAGGGAAAACTGTATTAATTAATGCACACACTGTAGGATACCTTCAGCAAATTTAAAAGTCTGGCAGTTAATACAGAGGCTTAAGGCTCTCCAATGTGAATAAGTAGTTTCTTATAGTCCAGGGTACCGGGTTCGATTCCTTCCACCTCCATTCTCCTATTGTAGTACTCTGAGCAAGTCACTTAGCCTGACATTTCTCCTGGATAACCATAAAAAAGGTACACTTGTATGCAGGAGGTTACCTGGTCAACAAATACAAAAAGCACCCTACCCCCCATACCCCCACAAAAAAGCCAATGTTCTAAAATGGTTAATGCCTTTTCTGTAACTGAATTGCCAATATATGTATGTATATATATATATATATCTACATATATATCTTACAGTCCAGGAAGCATCTGTACCTTCTTAAATGACCAAAATATTTGAAAATGGTCCATTGTATCAAATAATCTACTTGGTTGATTAATTCCTAGTTACAACTAAAGATCTTTATAAAAATACCAAAGATCCACAAGCCTTCTGAAACTATGCAAACTAAATAATTCACAGTTACAACTAAAGTTCTTTACAAAAATACAAACGCTCCACAAGCCTTCAGAAACTGTACAAACTAAATTCCAGTTTAACCATTCCAGTTATTTTGATTACTATTACAAAGTTTTCAGCATCAAATAAAGTATTGTTTAACCTTTTTTGCCCTACTAGAGGGGTACAACATTCAGGCAGCCATGATTGTACTTTGAGCTTGGCAGAGACCATCGGTCTATGCTGCAGTCATGCCCAACAGTGCATTGAGTGTCTCATCTACACCATCCGAGGCTATAATGACAGGCAGCCCATGGGTCCACAGGAGGAGGTCTGTTAATCACCAGTGAACCCCCCCCCCAATAACCAAAAAGCCCACCGACAGACTCAGCACATACACAGTCACAAACCCTCCCCCAGATGGGTCCATGGCAAAGCCATAATTTATGTGGATGGAAGGGCATTTCAACTTAGACTTTAACCTCACCCCCTCCCTCCCGTTATGAGATATGCATCTGTATCAACATAGGGACTTCCTATGCCCTTCTATCTGTACATGTAGACTCTCTCAAATTTGCATAAAATGGCTTCCATTACTGACTTTGGAGATCACTGCCTACCTCCCTCTCTGTACCACTTACTCCCATGTCATGGAATCAAAAAAAATTGAGGATCCCAGAATCTCAGAATCCAGTGGAGGTATATTAATGCAACACCACCTGAAAACTAGATATTCTTTATAAAGTCAGCACTCGTATACTTAAGTGTCATCAAGTAATCATCAGACCCTTTGACTAGACTCAAAAATGCTGTGATATTTACTTTATAATTGTTTCCTTACTTGAAGGAGCATTACTATGAAGGACTTAAAAAGTATTTCTTTGTAGACCATTGCTTACTCTGCCCTTCTGCCTTTACCTGATAAATATATGCCAAGACCCAAAACAGGACTGTATGTTTGCCATAGAACTTCAACCAAATGCATATAGTGGTCACATCTGATAAAAAACATATTTTCTGAAAGGAAACAAAAACGACTAGAAAACCAAAAGGGAAGAAATTACATAAAATTAAAAAATAACTGTTAATATTTAAAATGAACCATAGGTTAGGTAAATTTGACAGTTGGAGTTATTTAAAAATATCTGCTGTGCATTTTGCTATTTACAGTATGAAAAGTACAAAGCCTGATAAGGACAATGACAGATTTGTTAAAAACATCTGTTTTTGCATTGTGATGCTTTTTACCCTCCCCCAAATCACAATAAGGAACTCAATGCTCCTTTATATAGCAGGATAATGAAGACAGAGGAATCACTTCACTTCCCCTCTGGCAACCCCAGCTGTCCTGCTTTCTACAATGCATGTCCTGCCCTGCTTCATTGTTTAATAAAAGCAACTGGGTAGGACTTCACCTACACAAGATTTCTGGCAAATTACAGAACCTTTTTTTTTTTTTGTATTTTTACCATTATGTAGCAACAGTTTCTCCCACTGCTGGTGACAACTTCCTCTAAAAGGTCATCAGTACAGAAGTACAGAAGAGCACTGCAGCATATTTGCTAGCTGCAAAACCTAACCAGTCCTTGGTTTCCTCCTTTACATTTATTTATTGCATTTGCTTGCAGGGATTGTCCGAATAGGCCATGTACAAACAGAAGCACAATCCTCTAGAGAAAAGGTCCACAACAAAGAGAAACAAAAAAGTTTATTTTACAGAACTACCAAAAGTGAATAAAAAATACAGAATGTAAAAATTAGAGGGGATACAACATTCCCGTTTTAGAACTCCCTACCAGAACATGTTTTGTTCTTTGAATTTATCTTGCATCCCAAAATTGGGGAGGGGTCTAACATTTGCATTAATGCTGTCAATCCATCATTATTTTGTCCGTTATTTTTGCTATTTCTAACACAGTAGGAACATTTCAAACTCATCAACGGTATTGTAGTAACATTCCTTACTTATTTAGTAAGGTTATAGCTGATAAAAATGTGACACAAATTTAATAACAGGGTGACTAAAAATTGTTCAAAGTCAGGCTCTACAGTTATTTAAGCATGTGCAACAGTTGGAGACCGTGGGTATAGAGGCAGGAAATGAAATGCATATATAAACTGTAACTGCTGGTTGTACATAGCTGTATATCTATATATTTCTGTTTGTTCATATCCTATAAATCATATAATATGAGAATATACTGCAAGTGCATACACTGGGGTTGGGAGGGAGGTTGGCATAATGGTTAAAGTGTTCACTTTACAGATACAAGGTGCAGGGTTTGATTCTCACAAGTTAATTGGCTAGGTTTAACATGGCCCAGAAGGGCAGTTAGCCTACTGCTAATCTGTGAACTTATTAACTGAAGATCCTTGATTCATTGCTGCTT